>NC_136812.1:19996039-20173539 GCF_951216825.1 Electrona antarctica
TGTTGACAACACCCTGATGGCTTTTGTTCCAACTGCCAAGAATCTGGGACTCTGGGAGTGGTCCTAGACAGTCAGCTGTGCTTAAGGCACACGTTGCAACAGTCACTCCATCCTGTAGGATTGTACAACATCTGGAAGATCAGACCCTTGACTCATCAAGGAATCTGCCCAGCTCCTTGTCCTTAGAAATCATGAACTCAATTACACCCAAACTGTAATTTGAACATTCAGTGGATTTTCTGTGGTCTGGAGTTTTCCCTGGGGCTTGGAAGCCTTTTGAGCTGCAATGAAAACAGGACAAACAGTGACATCTGCTGGCAAATCCCATTGACATAATGGGATTTGCAGGCTATGACATCACAAACAGCAGGAACATCAGAGCACTTGTTTGAGCCAGAAAACCCCAGACCACAGAAAACCTACTGGATGTTAAAAGTTCAGGTTTTTTGGGTGCAATTGAGCTCAGAAAACCTAAAAAAATAAATAAGAAAAGATATTATTTTTTTGTATAGGTCACACTCCCTTTAAACTAATCCAGAATGCCACAGCATGCCTGGTCTTCAACCCCACTATATTTCAATATGTTTCCCTCCTTCTGCTGTCATTTCACTGGCTTCTAGTTGCTGCCCGCATTTAATTTAAAACACTGGTGGTGACAAGGAAACCAGGGCATGGCACCCCTACACCCCTTCCCACAGACACCTCCCTCCAACACCCTGGCCATCACTCCAAGTGTCTAATTCTCTTCTTCATCCTGGCTCCCAGTCCCAAGCTGTGCAATGACACTAGCTGCCCGATAGTGACCTACAAGGTATCCTATACGTAGAATAGATAGCCCATTTTAAGGTGCTCTGGACAAGACAGTCTGCTAAATTGTGCTCTCTCTCTCTCTCTCTCTCTCTCTCTCTCTCTCTCCTTTGCTTCCTAAATGAACATCTCCAGCATCACCTCACCCGGAGTTCCTCACAGCTCTTCTCCACCCCTCTCCCCTAGATGCCATGGCCCCATGCAGCTGTACAGCCCCAGTGATGCAGTGGGAGAGGAATGCAGCACTTCAAAGAACAACACGGGTGGAGACAAAGAAGGGCAGTGTTCAGGGGGTACGAGAATGTGTCATCTCATAAAATGGCACATAAACACACCGGTCCACTTACACATGGTTAGGCCTGAGAGGAGGAGGTGAAGTGAGCGAGGAAGACCTGCCTCGCACGTGTTCAGCCTTCTTCATGAGGAGTGGTACTGGGTACATAACATATTTCATAATCCACGTAAGCAATGTGTTACGTTTTTAACGTACCTATTTTCAACAAGTGATATGGTCGATGAAGAATGAACAAGACTAAAGACTTACACGTGTATCCCCCATAGTAACCTCAACTCTGGCCAGTCACGACTGTTAAAACTACAATGGGAAGAGTGATGGAGAGGAAAGGTGAAATGAGGGATGGAGAAAGAGGGATAGAGACAGGGAGACAGAGAGAGAGTGAGTGAGAAATAAAGAGAGACAGACAGAGAGAGAGAGTGAGAAAGAAAGAGAGAGAGGGAGGGATTGAGAGCAATGGGTTTGTTTTATGGCTGATGTTTTTGAACAACTCTAGATTCAGTGGGCCATGCAGTACGACTTCCTGGAAGAGACCTCAGAAATTCCATAATCCTTGTAACTCCGAAAAAGGCAGGGGTTGGACCCCCACACAAAATAAAAGAAAGAAAGAAAGAAAGAAAGAAAGAAAGAAATGAAAAGTGAAAAGGGGCGAAAGAAAGAAATGTAGCAAGATTCCAAGAGAGCGGAAAGAATCCTCAGACTGCTTGCGAACAGTTTGAGGGGCTAATGGCTTTCAGATGTGTGCAACGGCCCTCTATTTTCAGAGGAGTATAAAACATTCCATCTCAGAGGAATCCAAATAACGGTTGGAATTCACCGCTAAAAAAAAGTTGTAACTGTTCAAAACTAAACATTTATCTGATGTTGTATTACATTACCAGTATTATTATTTTCTATATACACTAACAGACTTGAATCTTAAAAATCTTTCAGGTCTTTCCCTGGAATGCAGTTTCTAGATTTTGGTATTAGCGTAATTTTACTGAATGTTTTTCTCTCTTCCATGGTGTATTTACAGCAGTGAAGAAGAGTGTGCATGAAGGTGAATGGTTCTCCCTGTTTCCTGTTCAAACCTTGGGGGAGCTGAGCTGGGTCTTGGATGCGGTGAGGTCATTTCTTGCACCAACTGTACAGCTAACTGCAGACAGGGGAGAAAATGGGGTGTTACTTTCCCTGTCCAGTGTGTCCACCACAGAAGTTTGGAGCTCAATTCGAATTCCCAGCATCTCTACTACTTTCCCCCTGTGAACTAAGTAAAAAATGTGTACAGCGAACAATGTACTGCAGTTTGTGTGTGTGTGTGTGTGTGTGTGTGTGTGTGCACACGCGCACGCGTGCATGTGTGTGTGTGTGCGTGTGTTTTGCAAGCAACTTCTGCATGTAACAGAAGCAAAGCTAAAGAGACAGACATACAGTATAGTGAGACAGACAGGCCTCTCCAGAAATCCTGGCTTTACTGAAGTGAAAACAAAAGGATAGAATCTTAGCTCTGCTAAGTCAGACTAAACCCTCCATATGAACCATCCAGTTCCCATATCCATATCAAATCCTAATCCAGATCCACATGGTTTCATTTTGTCCTAAAAGTTACACATTTTAATTAACTCATTTATCCGGTTGTTTATGACATTATATATCTTTCCCACAATCGTTCCTCCGTATCCCTCTGCCCCCATCCTCCTACCTCCCCAGTCAGTCTACTGGGTTGACTACTGTCAACTGGGTAACAGAAGAAAAGAAGAAGCGCTACGTGGGTCCTTTATATGTAGAGAAAACTGTAGACAGGTGCTCTTTGGAGAGGGTTTCAAATAACAAAGCACACAAGTTCTATACCTTGAATGAGTCAATTTCACTGTGGAAGGAGGTAAGAAGGTGACGAACTTAAAAGTGGGTCCAAGTTCTGTCCAGTTGAAGTAGAAAATCCTTTATTTCATCAAATAAAAAAACGTGTTTCGGCCTGCATGGGCCTTCATCAGGGTCAATGGGTATCAGGTACCGTCGCCCATAATCCATCTCGCCCTCGTTTTTTTCCGCCGACACCAATTCGACTGCTCGGTGCGGCGGTTCTTGAATCCTTTATTTTGTTTTACTGAGAATAAGGTTAGAAATAAGTTTAGGGGCATAGTTTAACTGGGGTTAAGTTTAGGAATAGGGTTAGGTTTTGGCACTGTTTTACTGAGGTTAAGGTTAGGAATAAGGTTAGGTTTAACCGTTTAAGCATAATTTACTTACGTAGGTTACTTTAGGAGGCTGAGCAGTTCCGCCGGCTGTACACCTGGCGCGAGTTGGTAAAAGGGTGACTTCGTTGGTATTCGTCAACACAGCCCAAATCTATTAGTATTCCACGATGAAGTTAGTCAACCCATTCCCTGGTAAGTGCTAATATTCTTTGTGAGCAGGCCTGGAATTTTGGCATTTTAGGCCACAACCTTTGGGGTTGTCCATTTTTAGGGCACATAGGCCAAATGCCAGGGTAGGAAGGCCATCAAATAAAACGATTTTAGTCCACTGAAATAATGAATTGAATATTATGTATGACTCACTATACACAAATAAATAGTGGAATTTTGCAATCTGATCCATTCTCGGCCCTGCACCAATCAAACAACAATTCAAGCAACATTGTTTAAAAAATGGACATACAGGGTTTTTCCTTTTTCCTGTGAACTCCATAGTGAGGTCCAGTCCTCCAATATGCTCATTGTGACATACACAAAATGAAAAGTGTGGAAAATGAACCCTAGCCACCCCTCTCCTCCTCTGCTGGGCTCACAGGGGGGATGGGCAGGGGGCAGCAAGAAAGGAAATGGTGTCTGGATCTGGGAATGGTCTGTTGAGCAGGACTTGTGACTTTGATACGTCCCTCCTCCCCTCCTCCAGAAATGTTTTCACTTTAACGTGCTATAAACTTGTCATTTCCATTCCAGTTGAGGAGTAATTTGCTCTCAGCTGAAGTATATATATACCACCTGCGTGTATGTGTGTTGCATTCCACTGTTCTCAAGTTTTAAAAGGCTATACTGAATGTATGGCTCTTAATCTCAAATAGCTAAATATCCCAAGTATAGACATAACTTGTGCTACGGTTGACTGTCTCTATCCTCTCTGTTACTGTACGTGATATGTGATCTGTGAGGGGGTGTTTGAGTTATGGTAATGCTTTTCACATTATACACTTTTCACAATTTGCATCACTAGGCAAATACTTTAATGTGGCACCATTTAGCCCAATGTTAAGTTCTTAAACGTGACTGTGGCTTTAATTCCATTAAGTAAGAGCTATTCCTGCTCAAGGGCATACTGTAGCCCTAGGTATACCTGGGATACAATCAGGCATACCTAGGGCTAAGTATGCCCCTGAACCCAGAGTTGAGAGCCCAGGCAATCCATGGTCTAATGTCAAATATTTCAATGCTCTTACCCCAGGGCTAAGTGCATTGTGAAAATAACTAGTGTAGTCTAGGGCTTTAGGAGAGGTGGCTGTGGGTGAGAGTAAATTACAAAAGCAAAGCTCAAGTTTCAACTACGCTTCATAGAGGGGGATGAGAGAATGTTTGGGTCAGAGAAAAAGACCAGGTTGGCGAGAGTGTGTGTGTGTGTGTGTGTGCGTGCGTGCGTGCGTGCGTGCGTGCGTGTGCTTCCTTGCACGCGTGTGTGTTGTGTGTGTCGTTGTACCCATGTGCACACCTTACCCACTCAGTGACACTGACCATGTACGCTGTCAAAGGCTTTATCCTCACTCACTTCCCATTTCCACACATGATTACCTAACTTCCTGATTCCATTTAACAAGAGATAAAGTGTAACATCATGTTAAACATCAGCTTCAGCATAGATCTCTTTGTTATCAATGCCTCGTGACTGTATCCCGGCTAACCGGCCGACACAATCATGCCTCTGTGTGAATGAGAATGAGGCTTATTTTCGTTCTCTTTCATCTCCTGTTTTGGACTTTTAAAATTACTTTATAATATATATATATATATATATATATATATATATATATATATATATATATATATATATATGTGTGTGTGTGTGTGTGTGTGTGTGTGTGTGTGTGTGTGTGTGTGTGCGTGCGTGCGTGCGTGCGTGCGTGCGTGCGTGCGTGCGTGCGTGCGTGCGTGCGTGCGTGCGTGCGTGTCCAGTCCTTCTGGGTGAAGGTAAAGGGACAAGTTAATAAGCAGTGAACAGGAAGTAGCTTCTCAAATGAACAGCTTTAGCAACATCATCTCCCTCAGTCATAATAAACCAGGAGGTTATTGTCTCACTGGGTTTCAAATGTGTCCAGACGCCGACCCGCTGGCCTCCCAACGCTGCTTGTTTACTCAGGCCCGGCCAGGGAGTGAATTCCACTCACTAAGCCTAATTTATACTGCGTGATACGACCAAGACAATGTAGACCTGTAACTTTCACTTGAACACGTTTTTTCATTTGAATGAGTACAGTATACATCATTTTGCCGAAGCATAAATGAGCATTAGACACGTGTTTCCTTGTCGCTTTCTTTCCTTCTCTCGCTCACCCATTTACTCACTTCAGCCTTTCTCTCTCTCATCCTGCCTCTGTTTTCTCAGCAGGCCTTCATCTTCACACTCGTCTACATGATTTGCTGTGAAATCTACTCCATGGCCTGGGTCACTAAAAGTGGTGTAACCAGAAACCCTCTGCAGATTGGATGGCATGGGAGTGACGTCTACTGTAATGCCTCTTACCTATAAAGCACGGTCTTATATTCAAACCCCATGTGACCTTACTGTAAATGTTCTTCAGATGTTCTTAAAGCACTGTACTAATACAAAATTGCCTATTCACAGCCATACCATATATTGTACATTGACAATTGACAATTTTCCTTCTTTATTTTTGAGGGGCGCTAGCCCCTCCTATACGCCCAGCTTTGTGGGTGTGAACACAAACATTGGCTGATGATTGGCTGATCACCCCATATCAATGATTTGATTGGCTGCATGAGCAAAGTACATATTGAAGATAAAAGTGAGGGCAAACATTTGTGTTGATTTGATTGGCTGAGCACGGAATGTGATGTATGATGATGTATGATGACAAGAGATTAGATTTTTAGATTATGCGTTGGTTTACATTTTCTCCACTAGCTCAGTGGCCTTGTGGTTAGAGTGTCTGCCCTGAGACTGGGAGGTTGGGGTTCAATCCCCGGCCGGGTCATACCAAAGACCCAATGCCTCCCTGCTTGACACTCAGCATCAAGGGTTGGATTGGGGGTAAGTCCCTGCGACATACTAGCGTCATGTCCAGGGGGTGTACTTGTACATCAAGCTGCCTCACGGCACGCTACAGAAACAGGAGATAGGCTCCTGCCCTATGGGCCTCATGGCTTGGCAAGGCTACTTACATTTTCTCCAAAGTCATTTAAATTTTGCTAAACTTAATAATTTTGTTAATGTAGACAACAATGTCACCCCCTAGCTAATGATCTGGTTAAACTGAGGTCTGGAAGGGATGTTCCAAAGTCTGGGGGCCTTGATGGCAAAGGCTCGATCTCCTTTGGTCACTAGCCTTATGAACAACCAGTAGACCCCAACCAGACTTACCATGCAGTAATAACTAAAAATCAATCCTCAAGGAATGCAGCTAAAACAGACCTGTGTTGTATGCTCGAATAGCCTGCATGGTACCAGTGATATAGCTGCAGGTCCAGTGAGCTGCAGTGATATAGCCGCAGGACAGGTCCAAGTATAACGTTTGTTTGTAATTTACCCTGATTTATATTGTATTGTGTTCAATGAATTTGATTGTATTTTGTGTAGCCTATTGTAACCACGGCTACATTGAAAATGTTGCCCCCAATTGTACCTCTGAGTATAAATAAAGGTGATTATGAAGTGAAGTCTCAAGTCCTCACCACCACTGTCACCAGTGGTCCTTGAGGGAGTTCCAGGTGGTCCCCAGCTAAATGATGGAGAGTTGGTAAGCAAATGGACTATTATAAATCTTTAACTCTTGAGAGTGTAAAATGACCCTTACGGGTCCATTTGGTTTCATTTTACACTCTCAAGAGTTAAATTATTGTTAAACATCTGCATTACTTAATTTAAAAGAAGTCTACATAATTCTATAATGTATAGAAGAATTGTTATTTTGATCAACCTTTGACATTATCTCTCCTTATGGTACCACATCAATAGAACATGGAATTGTGGACAAAATCGTATCAAACGATAACAAATTATTCTTTCGTTTTGGGTCTAAGAGGATGAATCTAAATCAAATGGTGATCCGTGGCTCAAATTCCCAATAAATAATGGACCTTGATTGGGGTTGAAAACCACTGCTATAGCCGAATGGTTAGGGTGCATATATACCACATGGGCTCAGAATGTCCTAGGTTTTTTTCTGGACATTTTATTAACAAGAGAGCTATAACTGTAATGTTATATATAATTGAAAAAGAATGTCAATAAATATATTGTTTAAAAAAAAAGAATGTCGGCCTGGGCCGTGGCTCAGCGGTCCAGGCACCTTGGCTGGTAATCCAGTCTGGCAGTGTGCCGCGGGTTCGACTCCCGATCCCGACAGCCTTTACTGCATGTCAGCCTACTGTCTGTCCCTCCATAAAAAATATAAAATAAAGGTGAAAGCCACAAAAAAAAACATTAAAAAAAAGAAGAAAAAAAAAAGAATATCCCAGGTTTGATTTCCAGCCGGCCAGACCATTTCCCCAAACTTCTTTTCTTGTGTTTCCTTTCGTGCTACGTACCGGTATTCAAAAACAAGAATGACTCAGTCATAATTGCCAGCTGCAGCAAGCTCTCATTTATGAACATGATAATCAGTTTGTGTGCCGCAGCCTCTGCCTCAGCTCACGGCTTCACGTTGCAGCGTTCAGAGTACGCAGCCAATACGGCTTTATCTTGCGTTCAGAGTATGCAGCCAATACGGCTTTATGTTGCGTTCAGAGTATGCAGCCAATACGGCTTCACGTTGCAGCGTTCAGAGTACGCAGCCAATACGGGTTTATCTTGCGTTCAGAGTATGCAGCCAATACGGCTTCATGTTGCGTTCAGAGTATGCAGCCAATACGGCTTTATCTTGCGTTCAGAGTATGCAGCCAATACGGCTTCACGTTGCAGCGTTCAGAGTATGCAGCCAATACGGCTTCACGTTGCAGCGTTCAGAGTATGCAGCCAATACGGCTTTATCTTGCGTTCAGAGTATGCAGCCAATACGGCTTCATGTTGCGTTCAGAGTATGCAGCCAATACGGCTTTATGTTGCGTTCAGAGTATGCAGCCAATACGGCTTTATGTTGCGTTCAGAGTATGCAGCCAATAGGGCTTCATGTTGCGTTCAGAGTATGCAGCCAATACGGCTTTATGTTGCGTTCAGAGAATGCAGCCAATACGGCTTTATCTTGCGTTCAGAGTATGCAGCCAATACGGCTTTATGTTGCGTTCAGAGTATGCAGCCAATACGGCTTTATGTTGCGTTCAGAGTATGCAGCCAATACGGCTTTATGTTGCGTTCAGAGTATGCAGCCAATACGGCTTCACGTTGCAGCGTTCAGAGTATGCAGCCAATACGGCTTTATCTTGCGTTCAGAGTATGCAGCCAATACGGCTTCATGTTGCGTTCAGAGTATGCAGCCAATACGGCTTTATGTTGCGTTCAGAGTATGCAGCCAATACGGCTTTATGTTGCGTTCAGAGTATGCAGCCAATAGGGCTTCATGTTGCGTTCAGAGTATGCAGCCAATACGGCTTTATGTTGCGTTCAGAGAATGCAGCCAATACGGCTTTATCTTGCGTTCAGAGTATGCAGCCAATACGGCTTTATGTTGCGTTCAGAGTATGCAGCCAATACGGCTTTATGTTGCGTTCAGAGTATGCAGCCAATACGGCTTTATGTTACGTTCAGAGTATGCAGCCAATACGGCTTCTGTTGCGTTCAGAGTATGCAGCCAATAGGGCTTTATGTTGCGTTCAGAGTATGCAGCCAATACGGCTTCATGTTGCGTTCAGAGTATGCAGCCAATACGGCTTTATGTTGCGTTCAGAGTATGCAGCCAATACGGGTTTATGTTGCGTTCAGAGTATGCAGCCAATACGGCATCACGTTGCAGCGTTCAGAGTATGCAGCCAATGCGGCTTTATGTTGTGTTCAGAGTATGCAGCCAATACGGCTTTATGTTGCATTCAGAGTATGCAGCCAATACGGCTTTATGTTGCGTTCAGAGTATGCAGCCAATGCGGCTTTATGTTGTGTTCAGAGTATGCAGCCAATAGGGCTTCATGTTGTGTTCAGAGTATGCAGCCAATGCGGCTTTATGTTGTGTTCAGAGTATGGGTTTTCTGCCGTTCATTGGTTTAGAGGCAGCCTAGAGGTAGCCACAAATGAAAACATGTTGTCCATGCTTTTCAAGCAGCTGGCAAAAAGAGTCCTGATTTTCACAACTTAAGTCTGACTCAAATTTTACTCTCAAGTCCAAAATCTACAGCTGTGGGAGTGCAAAGCAAAAAGGTAAGATGTTATATCAAAAGGAAATATCCCTTTAAGCACATGGTTCTGATGAACATACTACTGATGTACTACATCTGGACGTTGGATTTCTCCCATTACAAATACTTTTCAATCTCTGTCTGCAAAGAATAAATGTTTATATAAATGTTAGCTTGGTGTCTGTGGAACAGGTGAAGAAACGAAAGCCATAGCTAAATCTGTTCAACAAAGCCAATTAAGGATTGAACATCTTTTAGTTTGGTATGTATGAATCATGTTATTTTGTATCATTCCAATGCACCAAGACACTAGATAAGTCCAATGTTCCGAATGACCTAAACTTTTAAAACCTCAATAGTCAATACGGGACTTTTATGGGTGTGAAACTCTAGTAAAGCAGGTGTACTCTGGACAGAACGGGAGAACGTGGTGGTCAGCTATAGCAGGCCTGATGCCTCGTCTGCTCTGCTGCACAGCCATCATTAGAGGTTAGGACAACAGATGCCAAGATGCTTGAAACATCCCCTTAACCCTACCTGCCTATCAGCATTCCTTCCACCTTTCATCCATCCCTCCGTTATCCATACCCTGTCTCACACACTTCCTGTCCACCCGCAGCTGTTTTCACATGGACTCCAAAACACACAGTTACCAGAGAGAGGGAGAGAGGAAGAGATATCTTGCTGGCATGTATAGGCGTGGACTGTAAAATCCTGAGTGTTAACTTCAAATTAAAATGTTAAATGAAATTAACGCTAATGACTTTACTGCGTGTATGGGTGGTGAAAAAGAGAACGAAGAGAAATGTAGTGCCTGCAGCCTTCCAGAGGAACCCTGAACGTTTTGCATATAGCAACAAGATGTTATAAAATAAAGCTACTTGAAAACAAACAAAAATAATGACCCTGAATGTGCATGAATGTGCATCCTCAGATCAACAGATCCTGTTCATCTGGCATGCCCCCCCCCCCCCCCCCCCCCCCCAGTCCCCCAGTCCCTATGACTGCCTGTGACACATTTTGTTTAGGGTCAGACCACTATTGCTGTGAGACACACATATGCTCTGAGGCCTATTAAAGCTGCGTATCAATGGACCACCCAGAAGTTTTACACAAAAACAAAAAGAGGTGGAGTATCCCGTCTGGTACATGCATACGTGCCGACACTGGGGAAGATCTGAAGAGATCATTAGTCAATTTTCACACTTGTTGCTGCTGAGGTATACACTCGCCGGCTCACGTAGGCACGCACATACTATTTTCACATACAACATTCACATGCACACTCAATATGACGCACCAAAACAGTAAACACACAAACATGCACAAACATCCATACACGGCAACACACACACAAAAAACACTGCACTTCACACAGTTGTCAAATGTAGTGTCTCAGCCTCAATTTAGGTTGAGGGCATCAGGTGGCCAGCTGTGTTTGGTACATCATGATATGACCTCCCGTTCCCACTCGCTCTTGCTCTCTTTCTCTCTCTCTCACTCACACGCGCACGCACGCACGCACGCACGCACGCACACAACCATATCAGGTGTCTCTTTCTCTACTCAGATTGCTACCTGCCCCTTATCTGTTATTGTCTACCTTGATAAACGAGGGTTTGTTACGTTTGTTAGATTTAGCATAACAAACGGGTGCATATCTTTGGTCCGACGTACTAACAGTCTGACACTACTTTGGTCCGACGTGACGTCCTACCCCAAACCCTAACCTAACCCTAACTGCTCGCGGAAGCCACGGGCGAGTCTCACTCTCAAGTCTCAACCAGCCACGCATGTGTCTTAATCGGCCACGCAATTGTCGGAGCCACGGTTGGGTCTTAACCGGCCACGAATATGTCTTAACCGGCCACGCATGTCTAACGTCTGCTCCCCATAACAAACACTGTAGTTTACTACCTTCACGATGTGCTCATTCAAATCTTTTCAGGAAGAGTGACAACTTACTTCACTTGAGTCAATCAGTGAGTCTGTCAGTCAATCAGTCAGTCAGTGCATCCACTCACACACTCCATCACTCATACAGTGCTCAACATGTGTTTGCGTGGTATTAACACAACAAGTGTGGTCCTGTTTACCCGGAAAGTAAAGTTGGTTGTCATCCCACTAAAACCCTCATATTGGGGGGGGGGTCCAGCTCCCACCAGATAGGGAGATAGGGAGAACGGTATGGGGAGATGGTGACAGAAGACATGGGGTCAGGGGGAGGTCAGCACTATAGCAGTCCAGCTGTTTGCCCTGAACTCCTTGTTGCCTGGGGAGTAATGGAATCCTGAAGAGTCAATATTTGTCACTCAGCATGCTTGGTTGAGTCAGCGAAGACTCCATGAACTCTTCAGGGAGTCTTTGAGATGGCAATTGATTACTTTTTGTGAGTTTTCTGCAGATCTGTGTTTTTTTTGCTACAGTCAAAATGGACTCTTGTGGTGTACCGCTTCCACACTTGATCTATATTATGACACAAACCTTGCAAACATTTCACTCTAGAGACTTCAAGACATCATAATGTCGCTTGGGAGTAAAAAAGTACAGAAATTGGATTGTAGAGGTGTTTGGTCTAGCTGAGGAAGTGTGAACCCCATTCTTGAACATGGCTTCCAGCATCTGGTACTGGTTGAGGGCTGGCGGTTTGATTGTGCTCAGCTCGAGAGCCTCATCTATGTCAATGCAGTATGAGACTTGATTAGCACACTGTGCTATATGACGCATGTCACATGATGAAGTGAATGAAGACTCCATATGGGGACCTCACTCTAGTCTCTAAAATACATGCCTAGTTTGCCTACACTATGAATGGTGAGCGGTGAACAGTAGAGCAGTGGTGTGCAGTCTGCATGGAAACCCTTTGGCTTGCAAGCCGATTCTGTCAGTGTAGTGAGAAGAAACTGGAGCGGAGAAAAGAGCATTGCCGTCACCCACTTTCCTCTCTACATATGCTTGCACGTGTTCACACGCACATGAGTGTGTCTACAGTATGTGTGTGTGTTGCCCTAATCAAAGGACTATAGCGTGAGGAATGTGTCTGCCACTGTCTACCCTTGCTCCAGACCGCCTGTCTTCATTATGGCCCGACCCAAATACAATCATGTGATTTACGGCCTCGGGCCGCCCTGGATCTGCAGATATATAGGGCAAATTCCTCAAAAGGATCAGTCAAGTTCCTCGCACATGGCAGGGGCCTGGACCCTTGGACAGAACAGGCTTAGAGGAGAGGAACTG
Organism: Electrona antarctica; assembly: GCF_951216825.1. NCBI lineage: Eukaryota > Metazoa > Chordata > Actinopteri > Myctophiformes > Myctophidae > Electrona > Electrona antarctica. The sequence goes on from NC_136812.1 coordinate 20,008,856, forward strand.
GAAAAAAGAACAGGAGCTGGGCTAAAAATCAATCCGCCAAACTATGAGAGACTTAAGCAGAGTGTTCTAATATCAGCAGAACCTCACGTATCAGTGAATTATGAGAACCAAGGGACCAGAAGTCAGAGATGACCCATTGAACCAGGAAGCAGCAGTTATAGACGTTTAGCTGAAATGAATTATAGCTGAAAAAAACTGCAGTTTGAGTAAGTCCAGATTTTCAACTGATTTTGACCCATCCTGACTAAGAGCAACCTGGGGACCACCACTATTGGGTGTTGGGTGTGTCCATCATAGACCCTCCTGACACAATAGTAGTGGGGTTTTCAAAGTATTGTATTACCAGTAAAGAGTAGGGATACCATTTGGCGAGAAGCACATTTTTTGTTGGATACAGTCACATTTGAATGCATCAACTACAAAAGTGTTCTTTCCCTGGACCAAACGGGACACCTCATGTCCTCTCTCAAAAGAGGGGGGGGGGGGGGGGAATAAATCTGAATGCATGGCCAGGGACCACCTACAATACCGGACCACCGGTAAAGACAATGTGGAAACTGCTTGATGGATACTTAAACCCACTTAAACCCATTTAAGCAATTTTGGCTATTCAAAATCTAACAATCTTTTTTCTTCTTCTCCTGTAACATGTTCTTAACTGCTGTACTATTTGGTGCCTGAATTTTCCCTGCAGGATCGATAACGATCTCATCTAATCTTACCAGAGTATTTAACATCTGCAACAGCAGGGTTGTGTGACTTTGTATGGCCACAATCACTGACAGATAGGGGAGGAGACAAGATAAAAACGGAGTGTTGGTTGACAGAATGGAGATACACAGGCAGAACACAACGAAAACTAAACAAAGGAAGAGGATCATCCATGTCCATGGTTCTCTCTTAGAGGTGTGAGGTTTTACAATGTTTAAAATCTCTCATGTCTTGTTGACACAAGACCTCAGAGTAAACTTTACGCCGTAAAGAGATCACAGAACTGTAGGGAAACAGCTGACTGGTACCACTGGGTATATGGAGTGCTGGGCTCTTATGATATTGAACAACCAATATATTTAGTGAACAATATTTAAATAATACAATCAATAAATAGCCTTCGCTTCGCTTTCATTTTGCACTGCTTAATGTTCTGTTGACCGCAGTTGCTGCTGTCTTAGATTGCGAAGCACTTTGTAACTTGCTATTGAAAAGTGCTACCAGCTCAGTGGCCTTGTGGTTAGAGTGTCCGCCCTGAGACTGGGAGGTCGGGGTTCAATCCCCGGTCGGGTCATACCAAAGTCCCTGCGACATACTAGCGTCATGTCCAGGGGGTGTACTTGTACATCAAGCTGCCTCACGCTACAGAAACAGGAGATAGGCTCCTGCCCTATGGGCCTCATGGCTCGGCAAGGCTACTATTGAAAATTGCTAGATTTTAATTGTATTATTCAGCACATTGTGTAGAACACCTTTATCGGCAGCTACAAGCTTTTGACATACCAAAAAGAAAGATAACCTGCTCTTGCACGAAACTACAAGTAGATCAAAATCCAGTTTGTGATATGTTAGTACTCCATAATGCTAAAACTATTCAGGAAAATAACTGGGTATTCCTCAAACTAAGGTATTACAACCAGTGTGGCTAAAATCTTCTTCCCTGGAGATTGTAAGAAAAAACAATAGATTGTCAACAGCTATAGTAATTCCCACACATTCCTGTCTGTCATTACTGATTCTAGATAGGAGCATTACATTGGAGAGACCATTCCGACCATTGTGGTGGTCAGCGAGTGGCTATACAGCCTATTGTCAAAACAGGGCCATTATCTACTTAAACAAAGAGCTTGCTCTGTATGTAACATGCAAGATAATGTAAAGGATGTGGAATGCGATTACCTCCACTTGAAATGGGCCAAATAACTGGGTGTATGCTTGTATGAGGTAAGCGTGCAAGAAGATTTGTGAATGACCAGTGACATCTGCACGGATTGGTGATAAAGGCCATGATGATGATTGCGAACAAAGTGATTGCGATCGAAGTGAGCACTAACTATAGAAGCTGGCCAAAACTGTCTGTCTGTCTGTCTGTCTGTCTGTCTGTGTGTGTGTCACGCTGTAACACCACCCACCCGCCACCAGAGGGCAACTGAAATTGGAACGATACAGAGGTCTCTGTGTGTGTGTGTGTGTGTGTGTGTGTGTGTGTGTGTGTGTGTGTGTGTGTGTGTCAGACTGCCACAACAACTTCGTTCGCTTCCGTCTTACTTGTTATGACTAGAGGGATACGAATGACAACAAGGATGCTAAGGAGCATAATGACCACTAGCTTGCATCTCTGTCTCTCTCTACCTGTCTCACTGTCGCCTCCCCCTCTCTCTCAACCTACTGTAACAGAATAGGAAGATGGCCATATTGGCCGCCCACCAAGAGCCATAGTTCAGATTTATTCCTGTTAAAGGGATGTTTTTTTCCTTCTTGTGCTTGTTCATTGGGGAACTGTTGTGTGTCTGTAAATCAGAGAGTATGGTCTCTACAGTCTCTATGAATAGCTATTATTTTTATATTATTATATATTTTCTGGATAAAGAGATAACGTTTGTTTTGATTTGACGCTATATAAATAAAACTGACATGACTTGACCCGACTTGAAATTATGACATCTGGAAGACAAAGAAGATGACAAAGATTACTAGGAGATACTGTTCCTGAAGAAACAGCGTGGGTTCGAGTAGCTCTCTACTCGATGATGTATTGACCCACATGACGTCACAGCCCCCCTCCCTGCGTCTTCCTATTGGTTGGCCCATATGACGTCAAAGAGTTGTGCTTGAATTGTACTGTAATTCTCCAATCTGTTAATAAATTCTTCAATCAATCAATCAATCAATCACAGCCCAGAGGGCAAACGGCCCCGGAAATAAACAACAATGTACATTACATTACATTACATTACATTACATTACAGTCATTTAGCAGACGCTTTTATCCAAAGCGACTTACAATAAGTGTATTCAACATAGGTAGGGAACAAAAACTACTAATCACCAGAAGTCTTTAGTGCATTTTCTGCTAAAACAAGCAACCAAGAGTATACCTAGCGCTAAGGTAAAAGTGCAATATATCAGCTACCTATTTCCTTAAACAGATGAGACAAAATAGCTAAATCAAATGAGCATGAGCTAAAACAATTAAGTGTATCGACTAAACAAGATCCAATAAACAATACAACAATAGAAAACAAGCGTTCGTACAACTAGTTAACAACAAGTAGGTCAGGCAGAGAGGAAGGGTAGTGTTTCCTGAAGAGGTGGGTTTTCAACCTGCGGCGAAATATGGGCAGTGACTCTGCTGTCCTAACATCAGTGGGAAGTTCATTCCACCACTGTGGGGCCAGAACAGAAAAGAGTCGTGACCGTGTGGATCGGCCAGAAGGACCCTTGAGTGACGAGGCAATCAGTCGCCCCGAGGTGGCAGACCGAAGTGGTCGGGCAGGGGTGTAGGCATCGACCATAGCCCGGAGGTAGGAAGGAGCTGTTCCTTTCACTGCCCTATAGGCTAACACCAGGGTTTTGAACTGGATGCGAGCCGCTACGGGGAGCCAGTGTAGAGAACGGAGAAGGATGGTTGTGTGGGAGAACTTGGGGCGGTTGAACACCAGACGAGCCGCAGCTTTCTGAACAAGCTCCAGAGGTCTGATGGCAGATGCCGGAGCACCAGCAAGGAGGGAGTTGCAGTAGTCCAGGCGGGAGATGGCGAGAGCCTGGATGAGCACCTGGGCTGCCTTCTCCGTGAGGAAGGGGCAAATCCTCCTGATGTTGTAGAGGAGGAATCTGCAGGACCTTGTCACTGATGCGATGTTTGCCGAGAACGTCAGTTGATCGTCCAGGGCCACACCCAGAATGTACGATAACAATAGTGGACTCGCTACTCGAGCCCACTATTAAAGTGATAATTAGAAAGAACAGCATCTATCTTATATGCACAAAAGGACTCTGTACCCTCCATGACCTGTCCAGCCAACCTCAACCTCTTCTGTCACCCCACCCCTGTGTCTAGTGTTATCCTCATGGCCGCGGAGGAAATCATCAAAATATGATGCAGTCAGAGGCCTTAATGGCTGCCTGATAATGATCATGTTTACTGAAATGATGATGAGAGATGTGGTGCTGTGAGTAATTGTATGATGTCACCAGAAGATAATGAAAAGCTAAGGTGAGAATGAGCAGCTGTGCATGTACCAACCTGTAAAATGAAGGGACACAGCGAAGGGCAGCTGGGACAATAAATGAGGAAACGGCGGATCACAGAGAGCAAGAGAGGTTAACTTGATACATCATACCACAAAATGGTAACACCATTCCTTTTTCATACTTGCCCTGATGAAGACTCTGTTTGAGTCGAAACATGTTGGCTTATTTTAACTTTTCTAAATAAAGTACATTTATTTGTATCCACCCTCTCCTCATTTTGTAAACTTTTGAGTGCTCGGATTGCCGCCTTTTCTTTACCATTCCATTTGAGTTGTTCTATAGAAGATGAAGAAAGATGAAGAGACTGACAAAGACTGGGACAGCACTATGTTTTTTCTTTTGGCGGGCAGCAGTTTAGAACTGCCAACAATTGTACAGAGCGAAGCTCATCCGGATAATATCCGGATGAGCTTCGCTCTGTACAATTGTTCCCTGGACCTGCACACTGTGTGCTTCAGTCTTAATATTATTAAGACTGAAGCACACAGTGTGCAGGTCCAGGGAATCCATTTCCATTCATTCTCTTTGGAGGGCGATAATTCCTGGTAACGCCACAATTTTGAGTCTTATAAGGTCTCTCGCTACAAAAGGAAGATCATGTTCAAGAAACAAAATGCTATTGTTCACAGATATCCCCAAGAGGAGCTTTAATAATTATTTAGCCGAGTGATTTAAGGACAGCTCTTTTAGACAACAAAGAAAACAGAGACCAGTATTTTGTAGAGATGTGTGCTGTATATATTGGATAATGCCGCCTTACGGCTGCTTATAGGCCCTAATTAATAACATACTGTCTGACGGAGTTTCAATTTAAGCGTAAACATTCCTTTTTCTGCCCTACGTACTGTACATCTTCCCTCAAGCAGAATATCTCCACCTCCCGCTTTCTGTGCTGTGACCTGCGCCCAGCCCTTCTCCATCTGTCATCCCTACTGTATAATAAAGCCTATGGAAATATGACAACAGTGAAGATGGATGACCCACTCCCTGTCCGGAGTTACAAATGTCATGTTCTAAATGTGTCAGTCAATGATTTTCCTCCGATGGCTCCTCAGATGTTGCCGATAGATAGATTGTCAAATAAGGTGCCAAACAAGACACGAATAGCTGATAAATCACGCAGCTTAATTATTTCAGGTTGATAACCATTCCCTCTGGCTAAGGAATGTCACAGAACAGACCTGTATACCGGTAAAAACCTGTGACCTGTTACACCGAAAACAGATCTATTCACAGTTGTAGATAGTTGTAGGGCATTTGTACCGTTAGCTGGGAAGTCATAGCCTATAGCAATGTTTTACTGGAAAGCTTCACCTGGTTTCTCTTTCAAGCCATATATAGAGCTGTTAGGTTGAAGGCCACTTTAAGTAGAGGAGTAAGGCATCCTGACTCTCATCACACGCAGGTTTCTGATCAGTACAAAACTAGGTCAGAATAACCGTATGTGCTTAATCCATACAACCCGTCTATGACCATATAATTTCTTACTTACTTACAATAAATACCCCCTCTACATCCACCCTCACCTGTGAGCGAGTACGCACGCACGCGCCATATATAGAGCACGCACGCACGCACGCACGCACGCACGCACGCACGCACGCACGCACGCACGCACGCACGCACGCACGCACGCACGCACGCACGCACGCACGCACGCACGCACGCACGCACGCACGCACGCACGCACGCACGCACGCACGCACGCACGCACGCACGCACGCACGCACGCACACACACACACACACACACACACACACACACACACACACACACACACACACACACACACACACACACACACACACACACACACACACACAATGAAGTATTCATCAGTCCCATGGCCAGGCTATTGACTTCTGAATTGAACTTGACTTAGAGTACTAAAATTACCCACAAAAATAAAATACATAATACATTAATATCACATTTGCGCTTCAGTAATACTTAACTTAAATATTAAAAATATTAAATTAGGGATGTAGGCCCAAATAGAATTTGCTAACATGCTTTTGAAATGTATTTGACATACTTATATTCTCAAACATTTTCAATTCCACCTCATCTCGTCTAACAAATGTATGCACCCCTGTTTGTACTTGGTTGTGCATCGTCTCACACCGAAAATAGTAGACATGACATGAGTTGTTGGATCTATTTTTGGTGCGAGACACCGTGCGCAACTATGTATAAACTATAAATCAGGCGTAATCGGTTTATAAGAACAATATCCGCCTAACACTGTTTCCCATTGTGCCAGACGATGACGCCAGTACTCTGCGTTGGTGCTTCCCTGGGAGGTTACGGCTAATGACCCCAGGGTCTCTTAAATACTTCCAGAGTGAGGCTAACAGAAGAGCTTGACCCCCAAGCCTGACATAACTGGTGACGTACCCTCCATTTGACTTAACGTTTGACTGTTAATTTAGCCAGTAAACAGGTGGGTGAGAGAGGCTTTGTAGCCGCCCAGCCCAGCCCTTTCAACACAGACGATGACTTTATACTTGACAATCAAACTTCCTCGCTTGAAGTTTACTGATGTTTACTGACAAAGTCCCCTTGGAGGGATGGAAATGTGCCTCTCGTCACACACACAAGTACGCACACAAATACAGACGCTGTAACGCATGTGGGTGTGATGAGCATCATTTTTCCAGCTGTTTCGCTGGAATGAATAAGATGTTAAGATGAAGTATTGCATTGTTTTGTCAGCAGCATAAGTAATTTAGCCATAGTTAGATACTTGTAGTTGGAACATTTGAAATTTAGGTTCCTCTGTTTTCTTTTGTTTAATAGATAAATACATTTTGCACTCTGCATTTTCATTACTGTAATACTTGTGGGTGTTATCATTCTAAACATATTAAGTTTCTTTCTGGATTTGCAATCTGCCCCTGGTTTGGAGGACGGTTCTTGGGAGTGGGGAAAGAAGGAGTCACACATTTATGTTATGCCCAGGTTTCTCCAAGGCTGGACTTAACGTCTTCCAAAGCCACAGGAATGGAACAAGTACTGTACATATCCTGCATCATATCACATACCGGTATAATAGATGGAAGATGACCAATGGAGCTCACTCAGAAATCCAATAATGCGCAGCACAGAGAAGCAATGTAGCCTAATATTTTTTATGTAATCCTTTAATTAAGTGAATTAGTTATTTTTTGTCTGGAAACATCTTTTCTTTAAGGGATTTAATTTGAAATATGATCCATGTTGATTGTGTTTTAGCTTTTTGTCTCCACCAGGCCGAAGGCATGGGGAGAGAGTATGTTTTGCACTCCGTCCGTGTGTGTGTGTGTGTGTCCGTCCGTCCGTCCTTCCTTCCGTCCGTCTGTGTGTGTACAGCTATTCTCCGGCACCGTTAACCCGGTCGATGCCAAACTTTGCACACACGATGAACCTCTGCCCCGCATTTTCCAGAACGGCCTGTTATAGCGCCACCATGAGGCAGCTTTTCACATGTTTTACCTAAAACTGCACCGATCTGCGTGAAACGTTGCATGCACACTCCCTAGAGGCCAAGGACAAACCTTTGACCTGCATTTTCCGCATCTGCCTTTTCTAGCGCCACCAGGAGGCCGACTTTTGTAAAACACATTTTTTTATATTACTCCTCCAGATTCTGTCCAAAAATCTCACAAATCGTTACACAGTATCTCTATGGTGATGTGCTCAAGTCGGATCTGTCTGATATTTCATATTCCATCCTAATTGGCTATAATTGGCTTTCACAGTTTGCAAGATTGCCCCGTTTTGAACAATAGCCTCAAATCATGAACGCAGCATGCAATTTACGTGAAATCTTTCACACATTTTCTTACTAGGCTGAGGAATATATCCCACCCTTTTCACATTGGCCTGTTATAGCGCCACCAACAGGTTGATTTTTGCAAAACACCTTTTTGGAACAAAATGCCTCAAATCATCCAATTGCCATCAAAGGCGTATGAAGAAATGGCAATCGGTACACATGATCTCTGTAGTCATGTGATCAAGACGAGTCTGTTGGATTTCTCAGATTGTACACTGATTGGCTAAGATTGCCTTCCAAAGTTTTCAGGAGTGGCCCGTTTTGTACAAAATGCTGCACATGTCCTGCTCATCCAGAATTCTATCCTCAGAGATGCTATGAGTGATCTGGCTCTGCATTTCCTCAACAAAATGAAGAAAATTGTTGCAAAAACAAATAAAAACAAAACATCCTCCTAAACATTTTGCCAAACATCACACACAATCCTATCCTCCTGGTGGAGACCTGTGCCCGGAAGGGCACTTTTTCTAGTTGTATCTGTTCTTTTACACCCACTTTTGAATCTAAAGAAAAGGACAACCCCTAGACATAGGAATTCTTTAAACCAGTACAGCAGGGAGTGCCGCCCTCTGCTGGAATGCACTAGAGTAGCACTTTTGAAACCCCACAGAGGAATGAAGTCAATCATTGTCAATGAATGAATGAGCTTTCCAATTATCCTGAAGCAACATTTTCGCTATACGCCTTGAGCTGTTGTGTTAGCCTGATCTCAGGCTGGGAGTGGGAATATGGTGAGGAGACTTTCACTGTAGCCTTAGGGCTTAGAGCTGGAGAGCTAACTGGCTTCCATCACTCCGGGGGTCTGAGGCAGAGCTGACGCCAGAAACAACAGGATGAAAAACAACTGTGGTGGGGGACGGTGGAAAAAGGGAAAACAAAAAGGGACAGAAAAGGGACTGGGAGTGAGACAAAGAGAATGATTGGGGAGAGGAAGTTAAAGTGAGACAAATAGAAAGCTGTCAGCAGGTGCTGAGACTACCCATGCCCTCTCAGACACAATCAATCACAACAATACTGACTTACAAACACCAATCACACTATTTGGCCCTAAAAAGAGATTATGAATTGGCAGAACGTCTCCCTACTGTGATAGAAAGCAGAAAGAGATCCTAACCTTAGTGACTTAGTGGCTTAGTGACCACAAATTGGCAATCGAAAATGTAACTTAATCCCCTTTCTCCCAAGTGGGACATAAGGCTTTGACAATCTGCCTCTATCGAGACCTGCTGTGCCTCGCCCATCATGAAAGGGTCATCTCGTTTGGCTCAGCTGCCATAGTTCCAAGTTGTTTTATTGGGCCGACTGTGCTTCCTTTTTCCTGCTGGAGTCCATTCTACTGATTTTAGTGCATGCTTTGGAATTCGATTGGCAATCGAAAAATGATAACACACACAAGACAGGGTCTAATAACAATGTTCCTTCCTGTGGATCTCTGACGTCATGTTGATGATGTCACTGACAACTGACATGTGCAACTGCACCGTGTGGGGGTCGGTGGGGGGTCCCTGCAACATCGAAGGAACGTGCCTAGGGGGCCGGCCCGGTTCCGGCGAGCCGCCCCGCGTCCGAAACGGTCGAGAAATGACAGAGTTACAGTGTGGGGGTCCCTGGGGGGGGTCCCCGCAACATCCAGACCCCCAGGAACACGCCCAGGGGGGCGGGCCGGTCCCGGCAAGCCTTCCTGCATCCGACACGGTCAACAAGTGACAGAGTTACCGTGTTGCAGCTTTTCGTGCTCGGACATACATACATTCGTATACATACTGAGTATGGACATACATACATACGGACACACATAGCTGCATAATGGAGCGGAGGCACCGCTCAAAAATAAAAAGCTCAGAGTCAGACCGCTCTCTGCACCTAGCCGAACAGCTTGAATAATACTCTGCCCTGATTTGCCAACCATTCAAAGTAGTTTACTGATAGTTTTCTATGCATTTGCCCCACTTCACTTCCTCCAGCTGGTTAAATCTGGGCTTGGAGCCATTGAAACACCTGGTAGAGAGAGACGGATGAAGGAGAGGTTCAGAGAAAAGAGAGCAGTGAGACAATGGAAGGAAAGAAGCCTCTGCATGTGAAAGTGTATCTGTGTGTGTCTGTGAAATGAAATGAAATGAAATGAAATGAAATGAAATCTATATTTACCCAGGGTATCTGGGCTAAGCTCAAGAACTTGTTTCCAGCCAGGCCCTGCTCATAGAACACATTTCATCGTAGTGGTTGATGCCTTGTTCAAGGGCATTTCAGCGGTGGTAATTTTAACGTGTCGGACGGCTGGTTCGAACTGGGAACCTTCCGGTATCTAGACCGCGCCGCTATCCGTTCGGCCACCGCTGCTGTGTGTGAGAGAGACAGAGAGGGAGTGAGAGAGAAATGGGAAATGGTGCATTTATATAGTGCCTTTATCCAAGGCGTTTTACAGAGATTGTGCATTACATTCACCCATTCACACACACATTCACACACCGATGCCGGAGGAAACCATGCAAGGCACCAACCTGCACATCGGGAACAATTAGGGGTTCAGTGTCTTGCTCAAGGACACTTCGACCCTAACTCTGGGGGAGCCCGGTTTTGAACTGGGAACCTTGCGGTTCCCATCTGGTCACTCTACCAGTGACCCACTGCCGCCCCCTGCCGAGAGAGAGAGAGGGGGGGGGGGGGGGGGGGGGGGGGAGATTTAAAATGTGCATGTATTCCAGTGTTTCCTGAAAGAAAAAGCTTTGGCATGGTGGGGGGGGACCTTCTGCCGAAAATTTTGATTAATTAATTAATTAATTAGATTAATTAATTAAGATTAAGACACACACCATGATTCACTACCCCCTCTTTTTTTTTGCAGCTCTTAGCATGGCGCGATTTAATTGGTGCGGCGCCATGCCAATAACATTGTGCAGGAAACCCTGTATTCAATGCACTGGCATGTATGCTTGTGTGTACCTTTATCGGTGTGTGTAATGCATGTGTAAGACAAGTGCATGCCTATGAGTGCAAGGCCAGGACACTTCGCATGTAGTCAGGATCCCATGAGCAAGCTGTGCATGTGTGATTGCGTGTTTCCTTGAGGAACCCCAAAGCCCTGGCTGAAATGTGACAGTAGTCACAGTCACAGTGAAATCTATCTATTGGACAGGACCATTTGCGTCCATTTGATTTTTATACTCTGAATTTAACACTGAGGATTTCCCTGTGCAGAGCCTCCGCCACCACCACCACCACTGCTGCTGTGAAATACTGGTTTCCTGTCCACATTCCCTACCTCCCCGGCTTTGTTATTGTTGGCCCAGACAGAAGGGTAACCAGTTGGGAGACTGGGGCTTTGCCGGGGCCTCTGTGATCCCCTAACTCCCCAAGGTCTGGACAGCCATATAGCTAGACCTGACTCAAAGTGGACGGTGGATCTCATTGGGTGAGGTTTATTTTGGGGGTAATGTGTTTACTGCGGTCACACTCTGTGTACACGCTCTGAACCTTACCAATTGTGTTTGATTGTCGCTAGCAGCCATCTTATGGCTGTGGGTCACGCTATAAGGGTCTGGGCAGTCTGTCTGTGTTTGTGTGATGTGGAGCCAGTAGAGAAGAGCTTTGATCACACAGAACAGCATTGCTGTGGGACAATACTAAGAACGTGAGAGGAGACATTATGGTAAAACAGAAAGTATATTTCTAAATCATTTACTGTACGTGGGTTTCTTTAGTGTGTGTGTGTGTGTGTGTGTGTGTGTGTGTGTGTGTGTGTGTGTGTGTGTGTGTGTGTGTGTGTGTGTGTGTGTGCCTACTGCCTAACACTGATGTCTACACTGATACAGAGACACAACTACACAACCAAAATACACAATAGACAACCAACAACTGTATTCTCGTGTATGTTTGTTTGTTTGTGTGTGTGTGTGTGTGTGCGCGTGCGTGCGTGCGTGCGTGCGTGCGTGCGTGCGTGCGTGCGTGCGTGCGTGCGTGCGTGCGTGCGTGCGTGCGTGCGTGCGTGCGTGTGCATGTAAGAGAGGGATAGAATGCAGAGACAGGGTTTGCCCTGAACACCTGCACCTGCAGACATCAGCGGACTTCAACAGACATGCAATGACAACCAATCACAACGATCCAAATCCTACAGTGTCGGCCTTTTTACAGAGATGCTATCAACACAAGCCCAAATGTGACACAGGTAAATCTGTCAACCAGGAGCGTGATCAGGTCTTATAGTATGTGGAACAGTGACCCTGGCCTGAACCAACCAGTTAGCCACCGTAACTGGGGGACAAAAGGAAAGGAAATATATAAATATTATCTCTGAAGACAAACTCCCAACACCCACACATCCTGTGTGGATGTGGGCCTGCCCTGTGGTTGTGCGTCTACATGTACATAATACAAAGACCATTTCAATTCAGGCATGAAAACGGAGAGCTCACCTGGTGGGACCTTCTGGCTGCAGCAGTCCTGGTTTGGGGTCCTCCACCCCAGGGCTCTTTGCTGCGTGTCATCCTCTCTCTCTCGCCTTTCATATCTCTCTAATTGTCACTGTCAAAAAGAATGTAAAACAAAAAGAAAAGAAAATCAGGGGTGTCCAAACCTTAAAGGGGGCCAACACCCAAGGGCCAACTACATCTCCTGACATAATGTACCTTCGTACTATAACAAAGTCACATACATATGCATCGCATTTAAACGATTCTATTTCACTATCATCATCAATATTCAATGGTCTTTGTTACTTTTTGGGTTAAAAAAGATCACCTCTTACGTACAATCCAACATTTGCACATGTTCGGACAGGTACTAGCCTGAGTAGCCTCTATATATATTTATATATGTATTTATATATTTATTTTCTTATGTATATATTGTACATTTCTATAACAATGTAGCACTTTGCCCTTTTTGCGTTGCTTAGGGTTACCTCTTTGTAGATTCTTATTGTATTTTTAGGTATTCTGGAGGATAAACATGGATGTATTACTCTGTCTGTTTTCTGTAATGTCATGTATTGTGGTAGCACTGATGTGTAATTTGATTTCTGTCTCAATGTGTTTTTACTGGTTAAATAAAGGTTAAATAAAAACATTGTGAGGTGTGTGCTGTGAACAAAAAATGTTAGCCTTTATTCCAAATGTAACCAGACGAGCAAGGTAAAGAAAAAAGAATGAAAAGAAATACAAGGAACAAGGAAAAACAGTGATAAAATATACTCTGGGAAATGCCCAGAAATGTCCCATACTGTTGAGCGGGCTTTTCTTAATACAATAGACTAAAGGGTATGCATGTGACATCATCATCGTACCCAGAAGTTATGCGGGAACGCCTACTAAGTGGCAAAAAACTACTTTCTGGCCTTGACAGCCCATACATCCAAACAGAAAAGTCCTATCTGATACAACTTATTAGAGAAAGTAAAAGATGATTGTTAATTTTTTTTCATTTGCTGCTTTCTTTCATTTTAGACATCGAGCATGGGGCTAAATATGTATTTTTTTTACAAAATGTTATAGCGATTTATTTTTTTACTACCCCAAGAAATTACATCTGGCCACAAAAGATCATGGGATCTACTGAATGTGTCAAACTGACATATTGAGCCTATGACACACAGTGTGGCTTCCCCCCAGTAGGCTACCTTCATATTCAGTAGATCCTCTGATCTTTTGTGGCCAGATGTAATTTCTTGGGGTCTAGTAGGACTATAGTAAATTATACAAAAAGAAATAACATTTTGTAATACATATTTAGCCCCATGCTCGAATGCCCCCGCCCCCTGTCAAAAACAGCTAAAATCCCTAAAACAAAAGAAAGCAGCAAATGAAAAAAAATTAACTCATCTTTTACTTTCTCCAATAACAACCTATACTAAAACATGAACCCTTGTTGAAAAAAACTAAAGTTGTCCTTTAAACAACGTAAACTCACTTTGCCACTTACTTGCACTTGATTTTCCACTCACTGTATCCATGCGCATACCCTCTATTCAGTTATGAAACTGCAGGACTAAAATGTGTCCCAGGGCCGCATTTGGCCCGAGGGCTTTGGACAACCCTGTTCTAAATGTTATCAGCTCTCTTAACTCAGGAAACAAGCCTGTACTGAATTGTTATTGTGTTAAGTTGTGTGGTTCTCTAACACGTTTCACACGTTGTTACAGTTTTGTTCCACTGCTTGTAAAGACATAGTGTAATAACATTGAGATATTATATAATTCATTATTTACCATATTCTACACCTTGAATAGTTTACTGTTACTGTTCAAAGATCTTTGTAGAAATGTTTCCTGTTGAATATCCTCCTTTTGGTGTTTCCATCTGAAGAATGGTGTATATGTGTTACGTGTATGATGTGTGTGTGTGTGCATCTGCATCATCTTCTTCACTTCAAGTTCAACTGAGAATTATATAGGCAGGCCACCAGAATGGTTTTGAGGGAACAATTAAAGGGAAAAGTAAATCCTTTGAAAGTGTCACGTTATTTCTTTTCAAATGCTCAATTGTTGAACACAACAACAATTCTTACTGCTCCAAACTCGATTATTTTCATGTTGTTTGAGCATGGAAACAGCCTACCTGAGGTTCAGGGCAGTCAGGCCCGTGCACGCCTGCCTGGCCTCATAAACGGGAGAAAAGAATAAAAACAAATAGGACACATAAATAATACCTGCAATTATCATTTACATCTTTCTTGGAGAACGCCCAAGCTGTGTTGTGTGTTAGGTCGTGTCGTGTCAGTGTTAGGTCGAGGAATAGTAAAAACAACTTCACAGGGCTGGAAACAATGCGTTGTTCATGCTGAGTAGTACTAGTAGTAGTAGTGTGTGACTGCACAGTGTAGTGTAGTGTAGTGTAGTGACGACAACAACAACAAAGACGAGAGCCAGTATGTGCACGTCGTCAAGCACACGCGTGCGTCAACGCTAGAGTCGTAAGCATTTGACTTCCGGTTGGTGAATTTAAAATAATGTCAGAACGAACATAATTTCTTTCTGTGCCACTATGTGACTTGAGTTTGACCTACTTCTTTCGCAAA
The DNA here is from genome assembly GCF_951216825.1 of Electrona antarctica. Classification (NCBI taxonomy): domain Eukaryota; kingdom Metazoa; phylum Chordata; class Actinopteri; order Myctophiformes; family Myctophidae; genus Electrona; species Electrona antarctica. The sequence goes on from NC_136812.1 coordinate 20,023,929, forward strand.
CCATGAAATAATTAAATCAATAAATAAAATAGTTTCAATATTATCAGCACAGTTTGTCACTTGGCTACGACTTTCCTCGCAAGGTAATTTTGTTGCTGTTGTTTTTCAAATTTATTTTGAAATCTGCATAGCGGTAGCGGAAATCCAATGCTTACGCTCGTCCGTGTTGTCGCAGGTTGTTGTTATTTCCAGAGGATTGACAGACACAGGTCGGACGGATAGGGGGACGGTGGGTCCCGCCCCCTGCAGAAGCAGGTTGCGTCAAACGCTCCTCCTAGCAGGCAGGCAGCCCCGTTTATCACTGCGCTTCCCATCACAAGAGCCCGGACAGGACAGGACAGGTAAACTCGATGCTCTCTATTAATTTATGTATATTTTATATTTAGCTATTTTTATCAGATTCCGGGCTGGCAGAACACATTATGTTTATTAATGGTTGATTCATTTCGTGATGTGATCAAGACTGTAGGCTTCTTGGAAACTTATATGGTTTTAGGCTTCAATAAATTAATAATAATAAACCAGCAGGCAGTCTCTGCAAAGAAGGCGTAGTCTTCTTAACATTGCAGTGCTTTAAATCTGGCACCCCCCACCCCCGGCCTCAAGTTCGTTAATTTGTTTGAGGGATGCATTGCATTTTGCTCCGAGCTGATGCTCATTGCTCAGCTCATGGAACCCTATATGACTATTATTTATTTGAAAGCATGCCATTTCATTTCATATGGATATTGAATAACTATATAAGAAACAAGGTTTAACCAGTTTACCTCCTTTATGATGATTTTCCTCTTTTTGATTATATAGAAGTGTATATTTGGTCTCTAAATGATTCTGATAAATTGAAAAGGGTGGACCATATTGTAAACAAGTGTAATGCTTTATGGTGTCGTCCACAGTTAATAGTCTTTGTATTGAGTTGTGCTTGAAATGTACTGTAATTCTCCAAACTGTTAATAAATTCTTCACTCAATCAATCAATCAATCAATCAATCAATCAATCAACCAATCATGCTGTTACAATCATGCTGTTATGTGAACGTTTGCGCGCACCAGCTTTAATGCATTTGTTTTTGTGAAGCGAGAGAGAAACATTCGACTATAGAGCGAGAGATGATGGGCTACAGCCCTGAGTAAGGCTATGGGCAGTGCATGCATGCTTTACTATAGGTTTGCGTTGTTTGGAAATAGGTGGTACATGTTTAAATGTGTATGCATTGATCCAAAGAATGGGGTTTATGTCTTTTATGTTAAATTGGTACAGGATTTAGATGAGTTGACAACATTTTCAATAATATAGGTTCCAGGACAGGTATTCCAGATGATCTATTAAAAAGGAAACAAAAATGCTGGTGTGAACTATTGCTGGTGCTGCATGGTTCAGAAAAATGGCAGCTGGGACTGGGAGTAGGCTTAGGCTAGCCTACAGGGCAGTGTTGTACCCTCTCTGTGTCTCTTATATGGAGGGTCGTGGCTGTTCTTTATCATGAATATTAAAACAATATAATTTTTTTAGCAGGTGTATCCCGGGTATCCTTTCTAGGCTATTATCTGACTCTCCTCACCTCTCCTATAGGATGGACAGAGTCTTAGATGATTGGCTATGGCAACAGGACTACTGGCTTCCTCCTGGTATCACCTGGCAGGACATTGAGAAGAAGGAGGATGAGGGGCACTCTCCTCTGCCCAGGGACCTCCTCTATACTCTGCCTCTGGCCCTTGGCTTCATAGTCTGCAGATACCTCTTTGAGAGGTGAGAATTGCCTGCCTCCAAGTGTCCTAACAGACCTACTGTAGGTCAAGAGATGTCTGAAGTTACACACAAAATGTTCCCTTTGAGAGTCACAGTTGTTGACTGTCAGAGTGTGGGTCCATTTGGTTACATGTGTATACTCTAAATCAACACTGAGGATGTAACTGAGTAAATATCCAAAGAGAAGAACATAGAATGTGAAAAGTGAGGGGCGCTCTAATCATCGTACATCATCATCATCAAGAATTAGGCTACTAGATCTACTCTCATATCACAATATCGGTATAATACCGATATATTGGCCAGCCCTATCATGAACACATCCCCTTTGATTCTCAGAATGTGTAAGTGGAATTTCAAAACACTTTGAATTGATTTCTTCTTGTTGACCCTGCTTGCTCTGTTCGCTTACTGTCTGCTTGACTGGCTGGTTTGCTGTCTGTTCAGCTGTCTGTGAGACTTGCCTGCAAGCTTAAGTGCTCTGTTTCTTTTAGATGTTTTCCCAGGAGACAGAGAGCATAGATTGCATTGAAAGTGAGATGAAGCCCTCAGCATTCGGTTTTACCTGCTGATGCTGTAACACTTTGCTGTAGTCTAGTCTATACAGTAGTCATGATCAGTATGGAGTATTATACCATATTTGTACTTTGTGTGGACGTTTTTTGAAGGAAACTTCACAATGACCTCTTGGTTTCTGTATGGGTAATTTAGTCCTAGAATATTTTATGTACACAAGATATAGGAAGCATATATTCTGCATGCTCAATGTCCTTAAACAACGTGCTTGATTTCATTGTATCGTGATACATAACATACAAAATACAGAACAATGGGATTTAGGATGAAAATGTGCAAAGTTTTCCTTTAAGCACAGCATAGAAAAAGCTTCTGCACATTATCAGGCTGCTAATAGCATTGTGAGCCTAAAAACATTTCCAAACGCCCAAATTGAAAATGTTTCAGCTCGGAAGCAGGTAAAAAAGGCACATGTGATGATGTGAACAATAAATTGAAACATTCAGCCTTTTCGTGCTGCTGTTTTTTTTTTAAACACCACAAAATGGCCCACTGGGCAGTGAGGATACTGCAGGTGGGCCCCTAAATCATTGGTAAAATTATATTAATGAATATATATATATTTTTTTTTTAAAGCAATATTAAGATTTTTTTCTTCTTTAAAACCTTGAAAAATGTGTTCTCATTGTGATATTGTTAAATAGGAACTTAGTATACTATTTTAGTTCCATTGATCCAAGCCAGAACTCAATCGATTGATTGATCATTTATGTATCTCAAATTTATATAGCGCTTTTCTATACCCAAAGTACCCACTTAAAGGCCTATTCATAGTCCAGTTTTCGGTGAAGAGGTGACCACCAAAAACTACAACATGATGTCACGCCGCAGTGGTCACCACTCACACAACAAATCTCTCTGTTTTTACTAACTACCGTTTCGGTGGTCACCTCTTCACTGAAAACTGGACTAATAGTCTGACCAAAAGTTTCAAGATGGCCAGGAAAGGATGGGAACCGCTGCATTTGGGTAATTGGAAAACCATCCAGTCTGCAAACTTCTTCTGATACAGAAACATAAACTACTAACTGTGCCCATTATCATGTTCTTGGTGAGGTGTTACAGTCTACTGCCTGGAGACCTCTCAGCAGAGGTGGAAAATTTGCAGTAATAATTGCATGAGGGAGAGGAGAGCGTTCTCTGTCGTCATCCTCGGGTGTGGTTTCCCCCTCCCCAAGGATGCTGTCAGGGTAAAATGGAAATACAGTCAATTCTGAAGACATCCTTACCCTGGCTAACATAAAGGAATCCAAACTAGATTAGCCTAGCGACACAGGGTATGCAGACGATGGGTTAACAGATAAGCGACTCGTCTTTTGCATGTTTCTCCATTACAAGCTATACAATGTAACTGTTTCTGCTACATGTGTGCCTTCCACATTGCAGCTGTTGTTGTTTTGTGTCTTCTTCATCAGGTATTCATGAGTGGGAGTATCAATAACACATGCATTGGTTTGCATTATCAGACCTCCTATTCTGTTCTGAAACTCACATCCTCTTCCCCAATCTGTCAGTCCTCTCATTGTTGTGCTTTTCTTCTCGTCTCTTTCTCTCTCTCTCACACACACACGCACGCAAGGCAGGCACACACGCACGCATGTATGCACACACGCACGCACGCACGCACGCATGTATGCACACACGCATACACACACGCATACACACACGCGCACACACACACACACACACACACACACACACACACACACACACACACACACACACACACACACACACATACACATACACATACACATACACACATGTGCACACAGAGACAAACACATATCAAGTGTCTGTTGATGGCCCATAAGCTAAGGACAAAGGCTGTCTGGCCAAATGTCACAATATGTTCAGAAGAACAGCCGCTCTGCAGGCTGTGTTCTCTGACATAATAAACTAAGCATGGATAAATAAATAACCATTGTGTCTTTGTTTTGATTGGCCAACTAATTGCCTCTTGTCCTGTCCTCTCTTCGTTTCAGGGTCGTAGCCCTCCCATTAAGTAGAGGTTTAGGTGTGAAGGATCCGGTGCGGATTCGAGTTCCATTTGTTCCAAAGCTGGAAACCTTCTACAAACAGAACAATCATCAGCCCTCACAGGTTCGTACATTTTGTGTGGCCTGTATGTCTATGTCACATACATAGTATGTACACACACACACACACACACACACACACACACACACACACACACACACACACACACACACACACACACACACACACACACACACACACACACACACACTTCATTGTCGGAGACCCGAGGCATACGGTAGCGGTTCCGACCCGGTCCCGGAGTCACGGTTCACAGGTATTTTGGGTCTCAGGTTTACCCGAAGACCTCTAGTACACATACACATAATTACACACAATATTGTATGCCTGCATGCACACAACTCTACTACATCATAGCTTTAGTAACATTAATGGAATACAGATGGTTCATCATAACCAAGAACAGATTAGTATGCAATGCACGACATATTAGCAAACTCGCTCTCTTATTCTTGAACACCTTTCTTTTTGCTGACTACAAAAAAAATCTGACATTTTGTCGCAGCATGCAGAGGTAAAACTGTGTGGGGATTCTGGAACCCACCCATTTTCCACTGCAAGCCTCCACAGACATGTGTACTGTACAGTATACTGTGTATAGTATACACTATACAGTATAAGTCTGCACTACATACATACTGTCTGATACTCTACATTGTCTACAATACATGACCTGATCAAACTGTGATTTTCACTTCATCATGGATCTGCTTTCATAATGTTCACACTAACCAGTGCAGTGTAAATGCACTGCAGTTGTATTAACACAATTGGATATGTGTTTGTGACAGGTGGCTTCAATCTAACATGGAATGTGCTGTGGTTTTATGCTTTAAGTGGATTCATGCACGTCAGCCTGCGGGTCAGGCAGAAATGTGATTTGTATGGGTTGTCTGCGCTCTGGCTCGGCATGGAGGAAGTCATGAGCACATTTAATAAAAAGGAAATTCCCAGTGAATCTCATGTAGTCATGATGAGTCACGCTAACCTTTTGTTGTATAACGTCGACGTCGGGCAGAAACCTCCTGTCACCATATTTCAACTTTTTGTGTTTTTTGGTTTTTCCTCCGTAATTAAAGTCCTTCTTCGGGCCGTCACACAAAAGCATGGAGCAGGTAGATCTGCTACTTTTGATATTTTTGAACTTGTATCCTGGAAAGTAACAGTTCGAGACATAATACATAATGAGGTTTCCACCCGACAGAGACGATAAGATAATTGATTAGGTTTGATGCTTTATATCAGTTGTGCCCAAAAGGTATATCGTGATCTATCAGTAGATCACAAAGGCTGTGGAGGTAGATCACATAGCCTATGACCCTAAAAATAAAAATATATATTTTTTGCCATCTGCCACTTGAATTAAGCTGCCACTTGATTGATTGACATGCATCAAAAAGGGCCTGTCAGCTCAAACCCTAAAAAACCCTACCAGTTTCCTCAAGTGCGCCGCTAGGTACATTTTGAAACAATTTTCAGCAATGGGATAATACTTTTTTGGTGGATCTTGTTGAGCTGGTTTTAAAGTAGCTCACAAGTCAAAAAAGTGTGGGCACCCCTGCTTTATATTATATTCAGCTGTCCTCATTACCTTTTTGAAAATAGTACTTAGAAGTACATTTAGCTTGATGGGAAATCCTATTCAAAATATTTGTACATAAAGACAATACAATTAAGCTGTATGCAGTTTAATGCAGAGTGTTATTTATTTTCTCACTCTCTGCAGACCTTTAGGTGGAACCCCATTTGTTGACTTCAGAAGCACACATGTTTGATTGATTGATTGAAAATTTTACAGTTTGCAGAATTACAGTACATTTCAAGCACAAACTCAATACAAAGGCTGTTAACTGTGAGTGGACGACCCAATTAAGCATTACACTTGTTTACAACAGGGTCCACCATGTTCAATTCATCAAAACATTTAGAGACGTACAAATAGACACTTCTATATAGACGTGCAGCCATATCATGTGGCTCATTGTCACATGTCAGATCATGGAAATACTAACTAACATATCAGCATGAGCATTGTGTGTAGACATGGCCATGGTATTGTGTGTGGAAATAGTTTCCTGGCTGATTTGCAACTCTTCCATTTCTATAAGACCTGTGTGTCCCCCTGGGTTGTGAAAGTCTATGTGACGTTAATCCTGCTAGTTCTAGCAGCACCTGTCTAATGCCCTTTGTTTTCTCTCTGGCATGTATACACCAGCCAGGCCACAATAAGATCATGTGCTAGTAAATAGTAAATTGCTCTTGAGGAATCTGTGTCACAAATGCATGTGTATTGATCTTCTAGGATTAAATATGTTTTTTCTAATTACTTAAAAGTTTTTCCTATTACTGAAAGTGAAAACACATCTTTTTAATATAATCGATTAAACTGATTAGTCTGATTAATAACTGAAGCCCTATTTTATACTTTGTTGTACAACGGTCTCATGCAAAAAACATGTTTTTGGGGGTATTTTGGGAAATTGAGTACTTGATTGATTGATATTTCTTTTTTATAATCGATTAGTTGATTAACTGTTCCACTCTGCTGCTGTATGTACATTCTCTTCTAATGAAGTGATACAGGAACTGCCAGTGATAGCCAGTGATGAGCTGAGGCTGGTAATACACATACAAGTAGTAATACCTACTGTACTAATGACTTACATCAAAATGTCTGTGTACATATGCCCACAGAGTGAGGTGGTGGTCTTAGTGAAGCAGTGTGGACTCTCCCAGAGACAGATTCAGACCTGGTTCCGACACAGAAGGAACCAGGACCGGCCCAGCAACACCAAAAAGTTCTGCGAGGCCTCGTAAGCATTTTAGTTTTTTCATCTGTTAATATAATAATGTCAATACATAATAGTGATGTGATTGTGAAATGTGGATTGTCTGTGCAGGTGGCGGTTTGTCTTTTATCTTACAGCGTTCACAGGAGGTCTTACTTCTCTAATTAATGTAAGTCTGTGCATCTCATTCTGGCACTGTGACAGTTTGGGACCCTTAGTTACCATTCCAACAGCTTTGCTATTATAGTGGCAGCGGTGGCCGAACGGTTTGCGGAGCGGTCTTGATACCGGAAGGTCGCCAGTTCGTATCCCCGGACCGGCACATTAAAATTACCACCGCTGAAGTGCCCTTGAGCAAGGCATTGAACTACTACCATGAAATGTTCTATGAGCAGGGCCTGGCTGTAAACAAGTATCTGATGCTTAGTCCAGTTACCCTGGGTAAATATAGTAACTTTGCTTTGCTTTGCTAGGAGTAACAAATGGTATAGGAGTAACAAATGGTTATAGGTTATAGTAGTTATAGGAGTAACAAATCGTAGTCTGTAGGCATTTGTAGAAGCTGATTCTTCTGGTGGAGGATTCTAATGGGTTTCCTCTCAATCACACAGACTCCATGGTTCTGGGACCACAGAGAGTGCTGGAGGGGCTACCCCAAACAGGTGAGCAAACAATTAAGGAATAAGTTCATATGCTATGATAATTAATGAATGATGAAAATGATCAAATGTTTCTGCTAGGGATTTATCAACAAATATTTATTTATTTTATATATTAGTTGTCCTACTGATGAGTGATGACAACACAACTTTTGTGTTCACTGTCCAAAGATACACTCCTGTTTCACTGTAATGATGTGTACTGTAATGACAGTCCTGTACCTTCCCCCCATTGTCTGGTGCCTTTTCATACACACTTCATCATACTTCACACTTCACACTTCATCATACTGTATGCACCACACAGACTGTAGGGGTTGAAGATATTTCCGCGATCGCAAGCGCGGAAGTGCTGACTAGATGTAACTCCAAAGTTCAAAGGAGCAAAGTCTTGTCTAAGGCTGCCGAATAGGTAGGGTTCCGGGTTTTAGAGATGGAAGCTTAAGCTTAAGTTTAAAGTTACATTTATATTCTTAATAACTCAAAAGTGATTTTAAATCCGTCGAAGGATAATTGCTGGCACATAGCCTTATAAAAGGGGGAAGTGACGTAACGACTAGGTAGTCGTGACGTCAACCCTGACACAGACAGAATGATGGAGGTAGGCGGGCAGGTCTCCTGGCAGATATTTGTATACACCTTTCTAGACTAACTTCAGTGCTGGCATAATTGCATATCTGTGATAGGCTAGTGCAGTACTTCCCTTAAACGACAGAGATATCTTAACCCAATCTGTGCCAAAACAAGATAATCTTGTGAATATATATTTAAGCTTCACTAATAACTTTGGGGCAGGCCCGTCTAGAGTTTGATATCAGTCAAAAGGGAGACATCGAAGAGGAAGGATGGATGGGGAAGGATCAACATATGGAATGTCAGAACATGTCAGATCCATATATGGAGATCTCAGGGTTTGAGGTCAGATGTAGAGTTGCTGGCCATGGGCATTCCCATATATGGGCTTCATATTGATCATCATTGATCATCATCAGGGATCTCCATCCCTGATGATGTCACGTGATGTCACAAGGCATATATGGTCATGCCTGGGGTGACGAACTAACTAATGAACTGACGGGAAATGCACGTTTTCATAGTAAATGCGAACTCCGGTCGCAATAAAACCAACATATCTACATAGCGAACAAAGTAACAAACGTGTCACAAACGAGGTCCCCACGGATTGATTAATTCCTCTTCCAAGTTTTGTACAGACGTACAGCCTTAAGAATAGAATGAATATTTGCTTTTATTTTAGTTGTCAGTGTGATAGCACAGTGAAAAGCTGACATCTCTGCTGGGCTGCCAGGTTGTGCATGTACTGTACACTCGGAGGGGGTGACATTCCTGCAGGACACACCACCCTTCCTCGTGGGGGTTGTTGTAACCTCAAAACATTGATAACAGCCCTGCAGCTAGAAGGCATTGAGCTGTCGACCCATTCCTTTCCATATCTTTTCAGGGCAAGAGGATGTGTTTTTAGGAGTTAAATGCTTCAGTAAACTTCCCTCCATTGTCTTGTTGGAGCGGTAGAGACGCGTGCTGCGTGCGTGGGAGGTTTGTTTTCCTTTTTTTTCCCGATAGTGTGCCACCATCGCTTTCTGTGGATTTCAACGCCCGCCCCCTGAAAAAGCATTTAGATTATTTAACAATATTCACACGTCAGTAAATTCACTACAACGTTTATTATAGGCAGTCCGGCCTCAAGGCAAGGGGGCTTGCCCTTTCCTGTGCAATAGCTGGGAAAACGGCGGCACACACATAAGCACGTGTCCTGTTTAGAAAGCAAGGTAAGGTTTTAGTTGTTTACTGCAGTGGGTTCCCAAAAAGCGCCCTGAGACACACAGACTTTGGACACATGCGCACGCACACATGCACGCACACACACACACACACACACACACACACACACACACACACACACACACACACACACACACACACACACACACACACACACACACACACACACACACACACACACACACACACCAGATAGGGTGGTAAATGCTTAGCTGTACAGTCTCAGAGGGATAGTTTTTAGGACAAAGGCTTCCTTGGTGAACCTTCCAGCTCCACTGACTGATCTTTCTCAGCACAAGTCTGGCATGGAGCCAAATGCTGTGTGGGTGCTGGTGGTCCCTGGTGGGCTTTTCTTACAATGTTAACTCTTGAATGACTTGCCTTGGTCTTTTGTAACTAAAGGAAATATAGGAAGACAAAGACCTATTTGAAAGCCACCGCTTTGATCAAGTACATAAGACACCAAGTCGTAGTAAGTGAGTTTCACCACTGTGTCAAGTGTTTGTTTGTTCGTTTACTTACCTGCTGTGTTTTCTGCACTCAATACTTTGATTTATGACGGCCTTATTAACCTAATGTTCCAAACTGCCTCACAATTTAAGAACTAAAAAATGTCATCTAATGGTGCAAGTCCCTTGACCACCATATCGGTAACCCTTTCTTTTACAGTACAGTAATAACCATGAAATTACATGGTAATTACATGGTTATTACAAGGTAGTAAGGAGTAATTACTGGGTATTTACTAGGTAATTACATGGTAACTACAGGGTAATAAACACAACAATTACTAGGTAATTATCAAGTATTTTCTTGACTACTACCCAGTAATTACCATGTAATTATGAGTATTTACCAGGTAATTACATGGTAATGTAACCAGTAATTACTATGAAAACTAATCAGTAATTACTAGGTAATTATCAAGTATTTTCTTGACTACTACCCAGTAATTACCATGTAATTATGAGTATTTACCAGGTAAATACAGGAATTTACATGGTAATTACATGGTCATGTAACCAGTAATTACTATGAAAACGAATCAGTAATTACTAGGTAATTATCAAGTATTTTCTTGACTACTACCCAGTGATTATTAGTATTTGCCAGGTAATTACATGGTAATTACATGGTCATGTAACCAGTAATTACTCAGAAAATACAAAGTTTTCCCCAGTAAGTACTAGGTAATCCTTATGTATTTTCCTGCCAACTACCAGGAAATTATAACCTATATACTAGGTAGTTACCAGTTAATTACACTGTAAATACTGGATAATGGCCATGTAGTTACCTAGTATTTACTATACAATTCACTGACGACTACCAGGTATTTACCCATGAATTATTGAGCCATGTGTTATCAATCAATTGGTGCAGTTGACCGTGAGGCTGTTAACGACGGTATTTACATTGTAATTACCAGATATTAACCTGATAACTACCATGTATTACCCAGTCCATTACATGTTAACTACAGGGAAATATACCCAGTAAGTACTAGGTAATTATCATGTATTTCCTTAACTACTACCCGGGAATTACCATGTAATTATGAGTATTTATTATTGATTCATGCCTTATCAATCAACTGGTGCAGTGGCCGTGCGGGTGTTAATGACTATTTACATTGTAATTACCAGATATTAACCTGATAACTACCATGTTTTACCTGGTAATTACTCAGCATTTACCCAGTACCTAGAAAATATTTAACCGGTAATTACCTGCTATTTACCCAGTAAGTGTGATTTGTATTTACCTAGTATATACTAAGTAATTAAAGTGGAACTGTGACTGTAAAAGAAAGCGTGGTTTGTTTCCATATTACTACCTGGTACTTTCAGTATTTACACAGTAATTACGGTAGAACTGGACTGTAAAAGAAAGCGTGGTTTGTTGCCATGATATTACTTGGTAATTACTCAGTATGTATCCAGTAACTAGACAACTATTTACCTGGTATTTACCCAGTAATTAAGGTGGAACTGGACTGTAAAAGAAAGTGTGGTTTGTTTCCATGATATTACCCTGTACCTTCCCTGTAATAACTATATTTCAGTTTGTAATCAACGAGTAGCCCATGAACTCAAGAATGACACAATGATGACAGTTTAAGGGTTTTTATATAGAGATGGTTGCACAGCCACAGACAGACATGGATGGATGATTGTATGAATGGTATCTGAAATGACTAACCTTAACACACTTATCACTGTAAAGTTCAAATACATTAGCTGAGGCTAACTTAGCTTGTTAGAGCCCTGTTAGGCTACCACAGATGGCTGCCAATGTTAACCTAGCAACATGATTTAGCATAGCAAATACAGGCAAAAACGAACTTTTTAGAGAACACATTGATGAATGAATTGTTGCAACATTAATTAATATTGCACTGTATAAACAAACAATGAGCATACTTCCTGAAGAACGCATTCTGTGATCCTGTTTGTCTGTCTGTGTAGCTGCATGTAGAGTTGCAGCTGGACTGGGGTCCTCTTTCACTGACTACACTGCCCAAACAGAAGCCTGAACTAAAGTAAAAAAATGGGTCCTCAATATGAATAGAGTGTGCATGAAGTAGCCTTCACTAAATGCTATGGGGAATTTTGTACACAGTTACTTTTACAATTCATGGTTTAAACCAGTGGTTTTCAACCCTTTTCAAATCAAGGTCCATTATTTATTTTGCATTTGAGCCACGGCACGGGCCACCATTTGATGAGATTTAATTATTAAATTCTTCTACATTCTCTAACTTGTGTAGACTTCTTGTAAATTAATTAATGCAGATGTTTAACAATTATTTAACTATTCATAAAAATATGACCTGTAAGGGTCCACTTGGTTTAATTTTATGCTCTCAAAAGTTAAAGAACTATAAGGGTCCATTTGGTTACCAAAGTTGAAAACCACTGGTTTAACCTGTAGAAAATAATTGATCGCCATGGCAACCCCAGCCTGGACCTGATTAGGTGAATTCCCAACACCTGCTAAATCCCCCAAACCTGTATCTTGATTGGAGTCAGTTTCCACTCTCTACACTCACTCTCCCAACCACTCAGTCATGCAGCTACACAGACTCAGACAAACAGGATCACAGAATGCGTTCTTCAGGAAGTATGCTCATTGTTTGTTTATACAGTGCAATATTAATTAATGTTGCAACAATTCATTCATCTATGTGTTCTCTAAAAAGTTCGTTTTTGCCTGTATTTGCTATGCTAAATCATGTTGCTAGGTTAACATTGGCAGCCATCTATGGTAGCCTAACAGGGCTCTAACAAGCTAAGTTAGCCTCAGCTAATGTATTTGAACTTTACAGTGATAAGTGTGTTAAGGTTAGTCATTTCAGATACCATTCATACAATCATCCATCCATGTCTGTCTGTGGCTGTGCAACCATCTCTATATAAAAACCCTTAAACTGTCATCATTGTGTCATTCTTGAGTTCATGGGCTACTCGTTGATTACAAACTGAAATATGGTTATTACAGGGAAGGTACAGGGTAATATCATGGAAACAAACCACACTTTCTTTTACAGTCTAGTTCTACCTTAATTACTGGGTAAATACCAGGTAAATAGTTGTCTAGTTGTATTATATAGAAATTTCACGAAATACCTTTCGTTTATGGGTAGGTTTCCTTCAAAACCTAGCTGCAGAACATTATTTTATGTACTCCCAGGACAGAAAATTCTAGAATTTTCGCTGTCCTGGGCTCTAAGGGTGACGTAGGAAGCCACGCCTATCCCGTATAGATACCTGCGTGGCTACGTCAGCCCTCATTCAACTTTTCTTCTGCTAAGCTGCGAGAACGAACTTTAACATTCCAGTGTGTGCAGGGTAATATATCTCGCAAACTCGGCCGAGAGATTAATTCTTTAGGACCGTGAGATCTCTGGCACACTCTCGAAGCAAACAGAAGGATACTTCTCGAGAAAAAAAGCCGAACTTCGACACAAGTGAGTTCTAGGCAACTTGTTGCTACGCTAGCTTGTCGAAAAAACAGCTCGCGCCTCTTTTTCTCTCTCGCTAAAGCTAGCGTTTGTTAGCTTAAAGCTATCCATAGTTAGCTTAGCGCTACTAGGCAGATACGCCTGTGGTCTACTATTACACGCCACGAGGAAGATAAACCTGTGGCTGTTAAGCACTCGGACTCCTCTCTCTACAAGCAACCATGTCGCTGACGAGGGAGACCCAGCCCGGGGAAAGACGCCATCGAGGACAGCCGGTGCCCGCCGACTGTCAAGAAGGCCCCAAACAAAAGACGTGCTCCACCTGGGGATGCGGGAACACGATGTCGGGCAAAGACGGGCATGACGAGTGCATGTATTGTCTCGGCCTCACCCACACCCGTGAGTCCATGGAGGAAATCGGTCCCGTTTGCCTCCATTGTGAGAAAATGGACGACGACGTCCTAAACAACAGGCTCGGACGTGTCCAAAGGTATTATGACAACTTTGCCGCCCACGGACTCCGAGAGAGGAGCCCCACTCCTCCCCCGCGACGAGCTCGCATACAAGTCCCGCCAAAGGGGCTTTGGCCCCGCGTCACCACCGGAGAGGGACAACGAGCTACCCCGAGACAGAGGCTCGACTACTCGGGCAACAGAGCCCCAACCGGAGCCTCTTCTTCAAGAGCAGCACCTGCCGGCGCTAGCCGAGACAGGTACGCTACTTCAGCCTCTGCAACCAGGGCTCACGAGGCCACTGATTACGAGGCTCATGGCGCGAGGCCAAGGGATACCTTCGCACCGCGCCGCTCTTCCCCAGCTCCACGTGCTCGACAACACGTCGTGCAGGCCACCATTGAGTGCCCGCCCAGACATACAGCTAGACGCAGACAGCCTGCCGTTGCACCCAGCTATATGGTGGACCGCCTGGACCCTTCCCCAGACCGCGCAATGTCTCCCGGTGGGGAGCATTGGACTACCAGGGAGGAAGGGGAGCTTCGTGATGACGAGCTCCCTTCCTTCCAGGAGCAACTCCAGGACTACCACGTCCTGGACGAGGCCTACGCGGACGAGCGAGATGGCCATGATGACCTCTCCCCCGGGGACTACGTCAGCACCACTCGTCGCCCCTTCGACGACCTGGATGCCATGGACATACAGGAGCACCAGCAAGCCAGGGCTCCTGTCCCCCCGCCTCCTGTACCCCCCATGGATGACTCCAATATTTACGAGATATACAGGAAGGCTAGTGCACGTTGTAACCACACATGGCCTAAGTCAACTGTCAAGGTACTACCATGGGAAGGCAGGACTGATGAGTCCGCCCCCCCCCCTGCACCTAGAAGACAGAAGCTCCCTATGGCACAGGGCTTCGAGGAGGCCATGATGCACGCCTGGGACGAACCCCTCCTGAAGGTGGATTTTCCCAAGGCCAGCGCCAAGGGGCCCAACGACATACCAGATAAACAAACCCTCGCCATAGACTTCATGCCAGCTATGGACAAGGCTATAGCGGCCTACCTGGCCAACCCTGCAGCTCCTAGAGTGGATCACCACGTAAAGGAACCGCAGCTCCTGTCCAGCAGCGTGAGGGAAGCCTCAAAACTGAACAAGTGGCAGTATGCACACATGTCATTCGTGGCGAAGGCCCTCAATGCAGGAGCACTTCTCCAGGGTTCCATGAAGAGCCTCCTCATTGAGATGGGACAGAAGTCCATTAAAGTCCAGCTAGCGGAACTGCCAGAAGACCTGGCCGAGTTACGCCGCTTGAATCACGAGATGGCCACCCTCCAGAGGGACTCCACTCTCCACAACGCCAAGGCAATGGCATGTTCCATCCTCCAGGAGAGATGGCGTTGGGTCGATCAGACCAGCGCCATCTCCCTGGAGACAAAGAAAGAGTTTGTGGCTGGAAATATCCACCCAGACAGTATGTTTAAGGACGCTCTGGCCAAGATGTCAGAGACCATCCAACAGCTCGAGTCCTCCACCAAGACGATGAAGGCGCTCGAACCGCTGGCCAACCAGGCCGCCCCGGTAGGCCGCCCCAAGGCTAAGAAGGCACCCTGGAAGGCCAAGACCGATGACAAACCCAGGTCCCAGGACCGGAGCGGAGATAGACAGCGACAGCCTGCAGGCCGAGGCAGAGCAGACCGCCGCACCTCTCCGCCGCCCTACAAGGCCAGGAGCGCTCCCAGAGGCCGAGGCCAGGGGAAGCGCAAATGACCTGCCCGGGCCGGGTCATCTTCCCCACCACACTCAGAGTTCAAGGCCAGAGGTGGGGATCACAGATCTCACCTCAGAGCCTGCGCTGAAGCGCTTAAGGGGGCCTGTACACAGTGCTGTGAGCACCGTTGTACAGACCCCGAAAATTGTTATGTGCAATTCACATGTGTATGTTTTTCCACGTTGTTCAATAAAGAAAACAAAAAAACAAAAAACACAAAAAACAATAAAACCAACTCTGAAGGGCATAGGCCCAGTGGGAAAGATAACCCACACTGTGACAGCTTTAGCTGTCACAGGCCAAAAACTCCACGCCAATTTTTTCCAAACTCAATACCGAAAAAATTCACTAGAGGGAGACATTTCACACAAAGTAAGTCTTCCCCTAGGCAGGCCATGCACCACGCTGACAAGCACAGGGAACCCTTTGTCACGTCATCTGTCACAATGGCGGATATCCGGGGCTTCCCCGTGGATAATCCGTACAATTCAGACAGGATACAGGCTACAGTTCGCCTCGAAACCGCCCACTTCCAGGAAAATTATTTTCTCAGAAGCGAGCGGGCAAAAGGCCGCCATTCTGCAAGAGGAAATCAATTCATTAATGCAGAAAGGCGCCATCACAGAGGTGGCCCTCGACCAATCAATGAACGGTTTTTACTCCCGCTATTTCTTGGTAAAGAAAAAGGGGGGCGGACTCCGTCCCATTCTAGACCTGAGGGCATTGAATCGTCACTTAAAAAAGCTGCGATTCAAAATGCTTACTCCACCAGTCCTCCTACGCCTAATTCGCGAAGGGGACTGGTTTACGTCAATAGACCTGCAAGACGCTTATTTCCACATTCCGATTTACCCGCCGCACAGAAAATTTCTGCGCTTCGGGTTCAGAGGAAAAGTGTACGAGTACACAGTCCTTCCCTTCGGAATGTCACTGAGTCCCAGAGTCTTCATAAAGTGCACCGCGGCAGCTATCGCTCCGCTCCGACAGCAAGGGATCCGTCTCGCTACATACGTAGACGACTGGATCCTACTTGCAGACTCTCCACGAGAAGCACTGTCGCACACACATCGTGTGCTCAGCCACCTCGACTCGCTTGGGTTTATAATAAACCACGAGAAGAGCATGCTTATGCCAACACAGTCAATAGACTTTATAGGCATAACACTGAACTCAATCTCTTACACGGCCCGCCTGAGCCAAGAGAGAATAGACGCAACACTGCAGTGCGTGGCGTCATTCAAAAGGGGACGCTCGATTCCTTTTCATGCATGCCTCCGGATGGCGGGGTTAATGGCCTCTGCGGTCTATTTAATCCGCCTAGCAAGGCTACATATGAGACCTTTCCAACGATGGATAGGCTCTCTACATGTACCAATGCACCGTCGGCACCAGAAGGTAACAGTAACATCACAATGCATACTAGCCCTTCAATGGTGGTCAGACAGGAAAACCCTCTCAGAGGGCGTCCCCATGGGAAAGCCTCTGATCAGGAAAGTCATCACTACAGACGCCAGCATGACAGGCTGGGGAGCCACGATGGAAGGACTCACAGCCAGAGGTTTATGGTTGGGGCCACTACGTGCCCTTCACATAAATTACTTAGAGCTCATGGCAGTCTTCCTCGCCCTGAAACACTTCGAGCAGCGCATCCTGGGTTGCCATGTCCTAGTCAGGACAGACAACACCACGGCCATGTGCTACATCAACAGACAAGGTGGACTCAGGTCCCCTCGTCTTCATCAACTGGCTCAGAAACTGATCCTGTGGTGCAACACACGCGTCCTCTCAATAGTAGCGTGTCACGTCCCAGGTCTTCTGAACACAGGGGCAGACCTGCTGTCCAGAGGACCTCTCCGCTACTCAGACTGGTCACTACACCCTCATGCAGTGGCCCAGGTCTGGAGCAGGTTTGGGAAATCCAAGGTGGATCTCTTTGCCACAGAGGAGAACACGAAGTGTCCCCTCTTCTTCGCAATCAGGGGACCATCAACGTTGGGGCTAGACGCTCTGTCACACCAATGGCCCAAAACCCTTCTCTACGCCTTTCCCCCGCTATCCCTCATCAGCCCCACTCTGGACAGAGTGAGGACTCAGGGTCTGAAGGTGCTCCTAATAGCCCCGTCGTGGGGGGTCTGGAGGTCGGAAATAACCCCTCTCCTCTACGACCAGCCGTGGAGAATTCCCCTTCGAGCGGATCTCCTCTCTCAAGCGAGGGGGGAGATCTTCCACCCTCACCCCCAGGACCTAGACCTATGGGTCTGGCCCGTCAAAGGGTGATGTTGACTGCCGTGGGTCTACCTCCGAACGTAATCGAAACGATTCAGAAAGGCAGAGCCCAGTCAACAAGGGACCGTTACGACACAGCCTGGCGCGTCTTCGAGCATTGGTGCTCACGAAGACCAGACCAAACAGTCCCCTACCAGGCCTCAGTGATCGACGTCCTGTCATTCCTGCAGGAGCTCCTAGACAACGGTCTAGGCCTCTCCTCAGTCAAGGTCCATTTGGCGGCAATCTCTGCCTGCCACCCAGGCTTTGATAACCAGACGGTGTGGAAGCACCCGCTGGTAAAACAATTCATGAAGGGTGTACGCAGGGAACATAGGACATGCAGATCCCTCGTTCCCTCGTGGGATTTGTCCCTGGTTCTAAAGGCGCTGGCTACAGCACCCTTTGAACCACTACAAACCGTGAGCCTCAAGCTCCTAACCCTGAAGGTGGCTCTCCTGATCGCACTCACGACAGCAAAAAGGGTCAGCGACCTACATGCGCTCTCGATCTCTCCAGACTGCATGAGGTTCGATGAGGGGTCGACCAAGGTCACCCTAAAGGCAAACCCCGCCTTCATTCCCAAAAATGCTCTCTCAGTGTGTGTGCCAGTGAACCTACAGGCTTTCCATCCCCCGCCGTTCTCCTCTGACGAAGACAGCAGGCTTAATTGCCTCTGCCCAGTCAGAGCTTTACGCATATACGCGGATAGACTGGCTCCCTTCAGACAAGGAAGCCAACTCTTTGTGTCCTGGGGTGCCAGGACCAAAGGAAAGCCCGTCACGAAGGTCACTATCTCTAACTGGATAGTGGAAGCCATCCGTCTGGCCTACACTAGCCAAGGCGTGGATTCCCCTCAAGCCCTGAGGGCCCACTCCACAAGAGGTGTGGCAGCTTCCTGGGCACTCTACAAGGGTGTCTCCATTCAGGAAGTCTGCACAGCAGCAAGCTGGTCTACACCCTCGACTTTCGCCACATACTATAACCTAGATGTGGCAGCGCCTTCGCTAGCGCACGCGGTCTTGGGGGCCGCTGCTCAGTAAGGCATCAGGGCAGCATAGCGCTGCCTCCTGCTCTCCACAAGGACTAGGTTCTGGACCCAAAAGGGTCCGAGCCCCTCCCAAAAGATTTACCTGGGACCCACTGGAAGTTCAGGTCACGGGAGTTCATAAAGTCCCATAAACGAAAGGTATTTCGTGAAATTTCTATATAATACAACGTTAAAGGTTACTTTAGTAACCACGGTTGTATATATAAATTGAACGAAATACCTTTCGTGGAACGCCCTTCTGTTCTCTAAAGCAGAAGAAAAGTTCCGAATGAGGGCTGACGTAGCCACGCAGGTATCTATACGGGATAGGCGTGGCTTCCTACGTCACCCTTAGAGCCCAGGACAGCGAAAATTCTAGAATTTTCTGTCCTGGGAGTACATAAAATAATGTTCTGCAGCTAGGTTTTGAAGGAAACCTACCCATAAACGAAAGGTATTTCGTTCAATTTATATATACAACCGTGGTTACTAAAGTAACCTTTAACGTTACTGGATAAATACTGAGTAATTACCAAGTAATATCATGGCAACAAACCACGCTTTCTTTTACAGTCCAGTTCTACTGTAATTACTGTGTAAATACTGAAAGTACCAGGTAGTAATATGGAAACAAACCACGCTTTCTTTTACAGTCACAGTTCCACTTTAATTACTTAGTATATACTAGGTAAATACAAATCACACTTACTGGGTAAATAGCAGGTAATTACCGGTTAAATATTTTCTAGTTACTGGGTAAATGCTGAGTAATTACCAGGTAAAACATGGTAGTTATCAGGTTAATATCTGGTAATTACAATGTAAATAGTCATTAACACCCGCACGGCCACTGCACCAGTTGATTGATAAGGCATGAATCAATAATAAATACTCATAATTACATGGTAATTCCCGGGTAGTAGTTAAGGAAATACATGATAATTACCTAGTACTTACTGGGTATATTTCCCTGTAGTTAACATGTAATGGACTGGGTAATACATGGTAGTTATCAGGTTAATATCTGGTAATTACAATGTAAATACCGTCGTTAACAGCCTCACGGTCAACTGCACCAATTGATTGATAACACATGGCTCAATAATTCATGGGTAAATACCTGGTAGTCGTCAGTGAATTGTATAGTAAATACTAGGTAACTACATGGCCATTATCCAGTATTTACAGTGTAATTAACTGGTAACTACCTAGTATATAGGTTATAATTTCCTGGTAGTTGGCAGGAAAATACATAAGGATTACCTAGTACTTACTGGGGAAAACTTTGTATTTTCTGAGTAATTACTGGTTACATGACCATGTAATTACCATGTAATTACCTGGCAAATACTAATAATCACTGGGTAGTAGTCAAGAAAATACTTGATAATTACCTAGTAATTACTGATTCGTTTTCATAGTAATTACTGGTTACATGACCATGTAATTACCATGTAAATTCCTGTATTTACCTGGTAAATACTCATAATTACATGGTAATTACTGGGTAGTAGTCAAGAAAATACTTGATAATTACCTAGTAATTGTTGTGTTTATTACCCTGTAGTTACCATGTAATTACCTAGTAAATACCCAGTAATTACTCCTTACTACCTTGTAATAACCATGTAATTACCATGTAATTTCATGGTTTCTACTGTACTGTAAAAGAAAGGGTTACCTATATCTATATTCTGTCTATAACAGTTCTCCATTGTATCACTGATTTAAACCTTCGTCTCTTTCTCTCCCATTAGCCTGTGGCTGAGGCTCATTACTGGTACTACATTCTGGAGCTTGGATTCTACTGGTCTCTCCTTTTGTGCGTTTCTGTGGATGTGAAGCGGAAAGTGAGTACATTCTGGTTCTCATGCACACTACTTTTAACGGCACGGAACAACTTTCTACTACTAAAGTTAAATGTTATCCAATTAGTAAAATATCTTTTTTTAACAGTTGATGTTGATGGTGTGTTATGTTATCGCTTATCTGATTTTGTTTTATTAAATCCACTGTCAAACGCCAGTGACACTGCTCGGCCTGGTATTGGACATATGTCGATGGCATGATCATAATTTATTTATCTTAGACAACCTTATATACTGTAGGTGTTAGAAACTTACTTTGAGATGGGTGGGCTACACTCCTGTATTAAGTTTGTTAAGTTATACTTAAATCCATGGGTAAATTTGTCCTCCACATTTGACCAACCCTAACTAATAGCACCACTGATATGTCCCTAACATGCCTCTTTTGGTGTGGGAAGAATTAGGAGCACCCAGAAGACACACAGAAATGCCCGTCTGGTTTGAACCCAGGACTTTCTTGCTGTAAAGCAAGCAACAGTGCTAACCACTGAAGCTTCAACATGAAATTCAGCATCGTCTGCACCATTAGGACTATTATGCTTGGCTATCTCGATTTCTCAAAATCACTGCAAACTAATTATAAAGACGAACATGAACTAATACCTCTCCACAGTTGGCATTGTGTACAATACAGATTCTTACTGGATTTCCACTGTTGATCAAAGGATATTGAGCTTGACATGCAAAGACAAATTCATCTGGACAGTTTGTGAAAACACCTTTACAGTAAATGTACTACTACTTATTTATGCAACCACAGATTCAGAACTGCTGAAACACAGGTTATATTATATCCTTCTAATTCTGTGTGGTCTTGTCGTGAATATTCACGTCTCTCTCTCTCTCTCTCTCACTGTGTGTGTGTGTGTGTGTGTGTGTGTGTGTGTGTGCGTGTGCGTGTGCGTGTGCGTGTGCGTGCGTGCGTGTGTGCGTGCGTGCGTGCGTGCGTGCGTGCGTGCGTGCGTGCGTGCGTGCGTGTCTTTCTCTCTTTGTGTCTGTTTGGGTTTCTCTGTGTGTGTCTTGTGTATCCAGGATTTCAAGGAGCAGATAATCCATCACATTGCCACCATATTTCTCATTGGTTTCTCCTACTGCGCCAACTATGTGAGGATTGGCACACTGGTGATGCTAGTGCACGATTCCTCTGACATTCTTCTTGAGGTGAGCATGGCTGACTTTATATGGAGTTTTTATGGTTTGTTGATTTGAATTCTAACAAACTAGTATGTTGACAACATAAATATATCATAGTATAGACAGCCAGGCAGGTCAGAAGTGCCCTACTTCCATGTTCATAGCCACCTACTTTGCTGGGGGACCCAATGATGTTGGTACACGATTCCACATCAAATACATTGTGGATTGCATACTTTCTATTGAATGAAAATGTCCATTCTTTTCTATTTCTATGGTTGAGACAAAAACGATTATAGCATTTCACAACGATGAACTATTAAGTGGACTCTATCAGGAATCCTGATTAAAGATGGAGTACCGTGATTTTTTCCAGTTTTTCATGTGTTTATGAGGTGACAGTACTTCATTAGACCTCTTGGTGTGGTTGTTATGTGCAATGATGTCTTCCTTTTGTATTTAGGGTTTCTTCCTGGAGGCTGAAACCTTGACAGTCAAACGTGCCAATGAAAACAACAGTGATATAGTAATAATACCTAATGATCATGTTTTAGGGTGGAAAAAGATCACGGCACTCCATCTTTAAAGTTCATATGGTGTGGCTCTGTAGGAAGCCAGCTATCTAGAACAGGGTCTGTCTGTTTGTTTGTCCGGGGTTAATCTCGCAAACTGCTGGTACGCTCAATGTCAAATGCCTTGTGCGCGTGCCTATAGGGCAGGCCAAGGAAGTAGGCTACACATATTTACGTGTCGTGTGCTGTATATATTTTGTTAATATTTAAAGAAAGGTTAGTACTATATTCTGTATATACAGTACTATTATAGAGTGTTTCCGTAACAGGGGTATCCCAGTCTCTCCAGGTCTTTATTAATTCATTTTTAAAAACCTGCACTGATCGGTAGACCTGTCCTGTACTACAGATCAAACACTCTATAGTGAAGAATATCAGAATATAGAGCTATTTTAACTAAAACAAAATACTACCAACCCTACCTTTAACTTTAATTTTATGGTAGTGAATGGGGGGCAGAAAACTGAAAGCTGAAACTTCACCCAAATATGGAGTCATACATCATAGCGTCTTTGTCAGGTGGAAACGTCCAAAAGATTTTCAGGATTCAAATTCAGAAATGGCAAAAGTAGCAGATCGACAAGCTCAAAGCACGTTGTCTTGCGCCGCGTTTGTACGAGCTCGTCCATCTGCTACTTTTGATACATGTGTGACGCTGTACTGTAGTATGATCAAGTAGTGCATTCCTTTACCAAACAACTAAAATATGGAGATAAGAGGTTTTTGCAGATAGATGGCATAGACTGGCCAGATCCACATGAGAGTTGCACGTCACACGTTATTAGACCATGTCTTGTTTTTTTTAGAGCGAGGGAAAGGAATGAGGAAAGAGGAACTGAAAATCTATGTAAAGCGCCTTGGATAAAGGTGCTATATAAATGCACCATTTACCATTTAAAGGAATGAGGAAAGAGGAACTGAAAATAGTGCAAATGAGGAAAATTATGGCTGGTGGTGGAAGAATGGTTGTTGATGACCAAACAATAAGAAAAGACTATAGAGCGTCGCAGTCCCGCCCCCTACCCTGGACCAGGAAATGAATCCCAATGCATTTTTCCCATAGACATTTCTTAAAGTATTTATTTAAAGACGGTTACGCCACGGACAAAGCCAACTCGAGTCGTGACAACTCATGACAACACAAACAATATTTTGGACCAAACAAATAATTACAAAGAAGAAAAACAACAACCTGCCGTTTTTTTCTTCTTTCTAATTATTTGTTCGTGTTTGTTGTCATGATTTGTCACGACTCGAGTTGGCTTTGTCCGCGGCGTGAACGTCTTTAAATAAATACTTTCTGAAATGTCTATGACGAAAATGAACGGAGAATCATTTCCTGGTCCAGGGTAGGGGGCGGGACTGCGACGCTCTATTGGCTATTGATACAATGCATGGAGGTACCGGAAATGTTGCACAGTGTGATCATTCTTCTATAACTCTGTTGACAGTAGTTTTCACAAAGGTCATGCTGAACGCAGGCTTTGTTTATTCACTGCTGGAGTATTTCCATCAGAACACCCTAAACATTATACTGTACTGTAATGTCCAATATAACCTGATACACTGCGGCCGTAAATAATAATGCATTACATACTAATTTATATACCTAATACATACATACATGTATACATATTGTAAAAACAAAAACAAAATTATCTAGAGTCTGCATAATTGAATGTCACAGACGAAAAACAGTCTAAGTCCACACTATTGATCCATAATGTATAAATGATGGTCAGGACAACGAGGCCTTTTCGTGGAGGGGTCAGAATGAAATTTGGACTTAGACTGTTTTTCGTCTGTGGTACTCAATTGTATCCCATTTTAATATGGCCTTCTTTGGCACAGTCTCATATTTCACTGATAACATCTCCAAAATGCCTGGTTGCCATCGTCAGTTTAGAGCTGGTTTAATGTTCACCGTATGACTACTCATATGACCTCTGGGGTGACACGCGACTAGATGTCGCCTGTCCTCTGGTGGGGTTGAAACGGAGACAATAGACATTTAGTGGACAATAGTAGGGTGTCAGGTTCTGCCTGTTGACTTGTACAACACAGCATGTGTTTATTTATTACATAATACGGGGAGCAAAGAATGGTCAGAGAGAGGGGATCACATCACGAGTTTGACGGAGGTCACAAACAACATTTGAACCCATGATAAAGTAGCAATTTCGGTAGTACTGCACATGCACTAACTGGTTGAGCCACCAGGAGCCGCCATACTACTGGAAGACTTTAGGCTGAATATTTGGACTATTTTGGAATAGAAGAAATTGACATGAAATGTGAATATTTTGTTAACATGAATAACTTGCTTGTAAAACAAACTCCATTGCATAAGAGTTATGATCAGGAAGGCTGTATTGCACACTTTAAATATCAAATATAGTATCGGTACAATAGGCATAACTGATCAGAACTATTCTTTTCTCCTAAGTCTGCTAAGATGTTCAACTATGCTGGCTGGAGGAGGACTTGTGACACGCTGTTTGTAATCTTTTCCATGGTCTTCTTGCTCACTAGACTTGTTGTGTTCCCTGGCAGGTGAGACATGGTGGTGCAATGTTTAAGATATATATGCAGGTCAAGGAACATTATATCCTTGCAGTCTAATGAAGGAAGGTATCACAATGGTTGCTGTTTATCCCAAAGTCCTTTGCATTATGCGATTTATGCCTCCATCAGATGCGGAAATATTCAAAGCATAACACATCATTTGACACTGAAGTATAACAGATCATTTTCAAATTGACCAATTTCACCTATTCAGTGAAGTTAGGTAAATAAAAAATGATCAACAACAATCACATTGGCACTTGAGCTCATATTCTTCTCTCCCCTACAAAAACTGCCCCGGTAGTTCTATGAATTGTTTAAACTTTGAAGGAGGCAACTGTTTTATACAATGACTGTCCCCTACATGTTATACAATTCACAAAAATTGTGATTTTGGCTAGTGCTGCATTGCTGTCTGTACCATGACAGGACACTTGGCAAATATAGTCAGGATGTAGATCTGTTATTTTCTGTGTGCAACATCATCGCACAAGTATAATTTATGCACAATATTGTTGTTTTTTGTCATTTTCAGAGTGATCCATTCAACACTGGTAGTGTCCTTGGAATTTTTCCAGCCGTTCTTTGGCTACTATTTTTTGAATGCTCTGCTATTAGTGCTGCAGGCACTGCACGTCTTCTGGGCTTACCTCATCCTGCGCATGGTCTACAAGTTTGTCTTCATGGGCAAGGTGAGAGCATGCCAAATTTACAATGAGTCAGTACGGTATATAGTACACTTCAACTTGCCATGACCATACAGTAAAATCGGTAACCATTATCAACAATCATACATTGATTGCTTGATTGATTGATTGATTGAGTGATTGAGTGATTGAGTGTTTGATTGATTTTATTTGGTGACATAAAAAAGAGACCTTCCGACATACAGTCAATGCATCACAGTCTTCACAGAGGATGAAAACACAATAAAGCCCGGGGGCTTATTTCCACTCTTCAACAAAAAAACACTAAACAACATGACGTCACATGTTTTTTTAAATTTGGGAGTCCTTGAAGTCTGAGAACAACTGTTCTACTCTGTGCAGGTGGAACGAGATGAACGCAGTGATGACGAGAGTGAGGAGGAGGAGGAAGAGGAGGAGCCTGAGGGCGAAGAGGAGGAGAGAAGCTGGGAGCAGAGAAAGGGCACCATTAATTCCAAGCTGGTATCACTGGCTAACAACTGTGTTTTAAACAACCTCACCAACCAGAGGAGTATGAACAGCAGACTGCCTAAAGCCAGATAGTAAACGTCTCTGTCCTTCATCTGAACTTCTGCACAAGACTAAAGGTGTGTTGGTGTTAAGCTCCTTTTACTGCATTAGACAAATACTGTACTACAGTGGTTCTCAACCTGTGGGCCGGACACCACCGTTGGGCCGCGATGGTATTGCAAGTGAGCCCCAAAATAATTGGCAAAACACTAAGATTTTATTGTTAATATAACATTAATATTGAGAAATATAGACGTAAAAGAAAATGTAATGGTATTTTTTGTCTGTTTTCAATTTGTCATACCACTAAATGGATTGATTGATTGATTGATTAATTGATGGATTGAATACTTAATTAATACCACAGTCAGACATAAAAGCTAAAAGGATAACCCAGAAAGGTCCTGGGGACTTGTTTCCAATGTGGTCCTATGTATTCAATTCATGACCATAGCCATAATAATAACACAATAATACATGACATCAACAAATACAAAACACTTTATGTACAAAGGAGCAAAATAGCTTAAAGTATACTACATTAGTTCTACTGAAGCCAGAACACAATCGATTGATTGATGCTCTGAAAATGCATGCAGCCCACCCATCTGGGTGTTAAGTGGTCAGATGAGTGGGCCGCAAACACCTTTGAGATTTTCAAGTGGGCCCTGATCCAGAAAAGGTTGAGAACTATGACTTATTTTTGCATGTCCATGATTTCAGATGAGGCCAAGTTCTTATCCTGTTAGACTAAGAATAAGGACTGCACTTTTTGTTGTTTATAAATTCTACTGCACTGCATATTATGAAATATACATTTGAATAGTCAATCAAATAAACATTTATTGTGCATGTCATTTAAAGATTATATCTATGCACAGTTTTCTCCATCAGATTTGAGATTTGTCCACATGCTACATACGTAGTTAAATTGTTTCTAGACAAAAATATCTGCAACCAAACTATTAATTTGTTTTCCTTGTCTCTTAGATCAGTAGGACAGAACTTATTGAGATTTCTTACACAAAACCAAAGTAATGTTAGCTGGTATACAGAATGCATTATTTTTAAACTAAGCATATTTGAACCAAGAGTTGCTGTATATATAGGCTACATTATGAAATCGTTCCCACAGCTTCTTATCTAGAATATGGTATGCTTGAGTGAAGATCATAGACTTTTCAACCATTTCCTTTTCACGTACTTTAAAGAGCAGCTATAGCAAACATACCTTATTGATGCCTTTGGCAAATTATTTTTTTGTCTTTTTTTATTCTTCAAGTTTTTTCCAGTGTCACCTCTTGTGCTTATACTTGTTACAAAGATTCCTCCCTCTGGTGGAGGAGATTATTATATGACTTGATGCCTTTTACAAATGATTGTTTTTTGTTGTTTTATATTAATTTCATTTGAATGTAAAAATTTAATTTATTTGTTTGACTATCCGTATTTAACATACGCTATTAACAACATAACAATAGTTATAATTTACATTGTGATTAAGATATTTAAGAATTTTTTAAAGATATCTATGAATCAATTATTAATGATATTTAGAGATACAGTATGAATTGAATCAAAGCTGAACATCAGCGGTGATGTCATGTCACTGAAAACAACACTTCGTCACACATCCTAAATGACAATTGCAAATATCTGTAATTCAGTTCCAAATTGTTGCAAATATAATCACCATGAAGAGTCCACCCGTATCTGGAATTTGTTTCAAACAAGAACTTCATTCACTACAGAGTTGTGATAGAAATGTAAATTGTATCGTATTAGTGTCTCATGAAAAACCCTATCAAACACACCAATTATACCTCAGACTGTTCCGACATGAGAAACCTTCGTTACCTTACAGTCGTCACAGTTGCGTGCTATGTTTCAATAGCAAGCCAATCCCAATTCCAGTAGCATGTTTTACTTAACTACAGATATATGCATATATATGTCATTTCACCTACTCAAAACTCAAATTTATGTAGTTACATTCCGACTAGACAAAATTAAAGTTATCTCAAATCACGTTAGATATCTACAAATAAATTATGACTATTCCTAATTCCTAGTTCGTGGTATCTACAAGATTATTTTTCACTTGTCAAAATTACATTTTATATCTGAAACTGGAATTATAAGGTCATATTTTTGTTGCAGATATTGTCAATTCACATATTCCCCACATATATTTCCCATATTCTGGAGAGCCAGGTAGTGCCTAGATGAGTAAAGACAAGTATCCACACTGATGGGAATTGTTAAAATAGGAGATGTTTTGAATTGTGCAAGTAGTTGTATAATGAAGAATTGTGTATACCGGTATTGTTGGTGAAGACTTTTCCTGAAATGTAAGGATTTAGATACTTTTGCAAAAAGGTTGATGTTATATTTTGTTACTGCAGTCACGTACACTGAACACTGCTGCTGTCTATGAAAAACCTATTCTTTTTTTCCCAGAGATGTTTGTCAACAATGAAATGCCAATCAATCAGTGGAATTCAGTGCAATGCATTTCTTAAAGACTGCGTGTGACTATTGTTGCTTAGTCCAATCATGTGGGTCTCTATGGTTTTGCGATTATTATTATTATCCCCTGTATTATCAAGAGTATGATACAGAGGCCTTGTCCAGAAAATCAATTTCACATCCTTACATTAAACACTTATACAGTATATACAGTATGAGTATACACTACTGTACTAAATGTTTGCGTTCCATTTGTCTCTATAAGGCCAGTGTGTACAGCCTTTTAAGACAGGCAATTGTTACAAAGTGTTTTTACAGGCATATTGTAAATGCTGCACCATCTGCACAACTGCAGAAACCCTATTGTCTTTGTTATCTGTTATCTGCGAAACAAAAACCATATTGATCTAGAAACACCAAAATTGGCAAGTGGGTTGCAAATTCCACCTTTTATTTAATTTTTTTAAATTCATGTGTTTAAGGAGTCAAAAACACAAACTTTGGGGTTTCATCCCTATCCTGGGGAGAACATTCTGCAAAAATAGCACATTTATAAGCTCATAATGCAAATACATTTAGTGTAGAACGAAAACAGGAGGGGGCCTAGTATAGAGCCCTGGGGACACCAGTGGTTAACAAGGCCAACAGTAGCACTGCACTCCACACTGCACTGTGAGGTATGAAATAATGAACAGCTGCCCATATAAATTTCCAAATAGTAGCCCGGGCTAATTTGTACCTGCTATGAGTTTGTTTCATTACAAATGTAAAAAATAAATAGAGCACATTGAACAATATAATCATATTTTTACAGAAATGAGAGAGGCTATGACTGTTGTGTCAATAATGTATGATTGGTCTTTTTCCTTTTTTAACGCACATACTGTATCTGGTTGGCTTGCACGCTCTGGTCATTTTATCACTTTTAATAAATTAACTTTATTGAACAACTGGACATTGTATGTTGTCTTATTCAAAGCTTCAAGGGGCTGAGCGGAATTTATTTGCTTTAAGTTGTTTATTATACTTAAATTAAAACTTAGTACACTGTATGTATGAGAACCAAGAAACACACTTGGGGAATGAAAATCTGGTTGAATTTTTTTTTGGTTTAAATTCAGCTACACAGTGGCTCGTTAAGCTTTGATTTATATTTCATCATATGGTGCTTTTAGTATTACTGTATACACAATCAAGTTTAACTGAGTTGCTAGGTGCCCATTCTCACCATACCAGGTAGCATCATTCATCAGGTGACCATCGCAAGGTAACACATCCTCTTATGGGCACAGGGCAGGGTATGGCATCATCAATTTCAATGCAAGTGTCTATGTAGGGATCTAGTAGCACCATGTTGGTTAATACATTCTTGGTCTTGGTCTCACTGACCAGGTATATCTGGCCACTGACTGTTGTGCAGCCACCGAAGAATTTCTCGTTCAGGCATTCCTCTTCTAGAATAGTCCATTCGTCTGTTTCTACATCCAGACGTAGTGTCTGACCTCCAAACAGATAGAGGGCACCATTGAGCGCTGTAGCTACAATGTCATACCTGCAGGGAGAAGACCATTGTTACTTGGGAGAATCAAAGTAAAGGAAAATGAACAAATAGCTATTTATCATATCAGACGTTAACAATCAGCAAAGCAAGGGTATAACTTGTATTGCGTAGCTAGATGGTCTGCTGTGTGAACATGGTCCATGAGAGATGTACCGGTAGATGTCTTTTCTAAATGTAATTTTACTCACCGTGGAAAGGGAGAGTAGGAGACTACATCCCACTGATCTTCTTTAACCAGGTACCTCTGAACTCCACAATAAACATCCCCATTTTCATCCAATCCACAGGCCACATAGATACAAGAATGTAGAGTAGTAATGGCTGCTCTCTCCACAGTTTTCACCATGGGGCTTACAATCACCCAGCCCTCCTCCGACCCCAGGACAAACCTCTCCACATCAGCCACAAGCCCTTCGTCCATATTCCCTCCCATGACATACAGTGCTCCATCCATCCCCGCTGAGCAGTGGCTGTGTCTGGGCTTTTGCATCTCTGGCCCTTCCACCCAGCGATGGTTCCCACATTCATATATCTTGACCCAGTCCACGACGTACCACAGGCACTTCCGGAAATGGCCACCTGTAACAACTACATTGTCTCCTGCATGATTGTAGAATGAGAAGGCACAAATGTTAAAACTTGACCGTAACATATGAGCCAAATTGTATTAACCATGTAATATAAATGATACTAAACTTTCTCCCATACTTTTAATGTGCTGGACAAACATAAATGGCTAGTGAATTAATTAGAACAGCGAAAATAGCCAGTCTACAATCTGACAATGCATCACAATGTGATGCATTTTAGAACACATTTCAAAAGATTTTGAAACATTTTCCCACAACATGGCCAAAATAGGGACACCAGGGTTAATGTGGTTAATCCATGCACTTACAAATGACACATTATAAAACCATTATCCAATAATTATCCTGTTCCTTAATTTCATCATGACCAATATCATTACCTACTGCAGCTACAGAGAACTGGGTGAGGTTCTTCCTCTGCAAAGGGGCACAGTTCTGCCATCTTCCAGTGTGGGGAAAGAACTGGTACAATGCCTGTTTTTCCTGGTCATGGGGCCCTCCCAGTACAAACACAGTGTCTTGAGCCCTTGCCCGATGCACAGACTTGCCCATAGACCAAGCGCCTGGGAAATTCAATTCATTCAATTTACAGATGAGTTTGGCTCTTGGGTCAGACCCGTTGAGGTGGGTTAACAGTTCTGTCAAATAAGACACAGACAGAAACTCAGGTCTCACCAGCTCAATTAGCTCTTGGAAGTGTTCATCTCGATCGGGGTCAAAGGCTACCCAGTTCATGGTGGCCTCCAGAACCAAGTCATCTTTGGGGACGGATAGGTCACTGCTGGCAAGAAGGTCGGCCAAACTCTCCTTGGATAGGGAGAGGAAGTCTTCCTCTGAGGCGATAGCTGGAAAGTGAGTGAGCGCTACGTATCTCGCTGCCATGTACAGCTGCATGCAGCCCCGATGCCAGGCGTAGGCCATCATGCCCAGGCAGTTACTGAGGTGGAGCTCCCTCTCCAGGAATTTGCAGCACAGCAGTCTGGCTCGCTCCAGCTGGAGGAAATCTGCCGTCTCAAGTATTTCCAGAACATTACCTCGGTGCAGAGGTAGAACAGATGTCTGAGTGTGGTCCAGTAAGGCTCTGAACTGCTGCAGGCCCACTCCTTTGATCTCGACCTGCCGTACCTTGCTCTCCCTGCCGCAGCCGAAGAAGAGAGCCCTGAAGTAAGGACTCTGAAGGGCCAGGTGTCGACGATTGACATAGAAACACTCTCCCTCTACCTGCAGCACAACGTCAGGAATCATGTGAGGCTCAGGCCCAAGCTCCAGCTCTTTTACACATAAAGACTTGTCCTCCTGTGTGCTGATCTCTTCAGAAGGACTTATGCGTCGTGTCCAACTCTCCAGCTCCCTGTTTGCGCTGCAGGCCATGTCACAGCTTCAAGTAACACAGCCACACTAACAGGCAGTGCCTCTCTCTGGTTTAGGGCATGCCAACACAACTATTAATAGTTAAATACCCCCCCCCCCCCCCTTCCTCACCCCAACAGTGTTGCCATGTCAGCTTATTATAAGTGACTTTGGGCTTCTATTTCTGAAAAAGTTGCTTGTAAATATTGGTACTTGTGGGTTGCGTTTATTGGGCCAGTTTTTAAAGTGTAGTTACTTATTTGGGCTTCCTTCTAAATGTTTTAATTATTGTTTAATCAGTAATTTAATGACCTCCAAAGAATGTGTTTGTCTGTAGTGTATACGGTATACTCCGATCTGAAAATATTTTGTGGCAGGGACACTCCCCCATTGGCCCCATACGCCCATACAAGATATTCCAAATATTTATAAATAAAATATAGATCTTTGGAAAATTGCAGATCTACTAGCATGTCTCATCACGTGTTGTGTGCCTGTAGATCAGCTATTTTCTCTCAAATAGCCAATACATGTTTAAAGTCTTCATATGGCCTAGCCGCCTAGTCGCTTCTTTTGGGACTACTTCTCTGGCAACACTGCCTGTTGGCCATCCCACTATCACAACAGGGAAAGGAGGTCAGTTTTGAAAACAGATGCTAATTATAGCACAAATATCTTCATTCATTTCATTCTAACCTTTACTTATTCTCGAGAGGACATGCCAGTCATAAATTGGATTTGTTCATTTTGGAATTCCTCTCAAATGTGTCTAAACATACAGAACAAATTATATCCACACGTCCCAGACTCTTCTCCCTTCTGGCTCCAAAACTATAGAATGAACTTCCCATTGTAATCAAAATTAACTGCAGACTCACTCCCAATCTCCCGCCGTAGTCTGAAAACCCACCTCTTCAGACTCCACAGCACTTGCAGGCTAAATTATGTACGGTAATTTAGCATATTATGTAGACATAGCATTCTATAGTGTAGCCTATAGTTTCATTGTATAGATATTATACTGTTAGGGAGGTTATGTTAGATTATTGATCCTTGATGACTATTTCTATGTATTTGTGTTGTTCTTGCTTATTGTAAATCGCTCTGGATTAAGAGCGTCTGCTAAATGCCTAAATCGGTAACAATGGAAGCTGGAGATGCAATACCCGGTGTACCCGTGTCAGAGTACCCGTTCCACCCATCTGTGTGTGTCCCTTTTATGCCCATATGAGATTTCTGTTGTGATGTCAGAACAGGCCATATATGGAGCCTGGGCAGGGGCCCTGTCCAGAGCCCGGGCAGAGGCCTTTTGTGGCGGTTCTGGACAACCATGGGTCCGACCGACTGCAGTGCAGTGCACGACACTGCACTCCCTGTGGGAGTGTGGAACGGGTGTGTCGAATTTGAAGTCGGTGGGGCGAACGGTTTTCGAGTTACGTGGATTACAGACGTACAGTACACACACACACGTACAGAGACAGAGATATGTGGTGCATTTATAGATATTTAATATGAAACAGTTTGAATTAAATGTTTCACTTTCAAGTATGTTTCACATCACATAGCCTACTAACTGTATATTTATTATTTTCACATAGATAATTTTCAGGGGGGGCATCAGTGCTATACAATAGCAAGCATGCAGACCTGTGTGTGATTTATATTTATGTTGAAATAAATTAATTAAATTCTGATGAATTGAAAATTGTGGACCCTGTTTTTTTTATCCCACGATTTTTGCAACCCACGTTTTCACCCAGTGTCAATTATCTAATGTAATGCTGGGCTCTACACTTCCTCTGCCAACCTGTTGTAAAACAATAAGTGTCGTCCACAGTAAAAGTTCTTGTATTGAGTTGTGCTTTCTTTTGAAATGTACTGTATTCTACATACTGTTAATCAATCAATCAATCAATCAATCAATCAATCAATCAAACCCAGGCCCGGCGCCAGGATGAAATGACCGAGGGGTCAATTGAGATTTTCGCTGACGTGTTGATTTAGCAACACAATAATGATAGCACTGCTAAATGATAGCACTGCCCCACCAGGATTTTTTTTTAAATTTGCGATGAAAATGCTTCAATCTGGTGCACTTTGAGATAAAAATGAAGAGGCTAGATCTATAAAGAACTCATATTAGATTATTATCATCTTTTTAATTGCAGGGCAAGCACACATGCATTTTTTTAAATTAAAATATATATGAATTAAAAAGTAAAATGTAAAGTACACGTACACATTTCAATTTCAATGCAAAGATTTTTATTTTCTTATTGGCATGAGAAACATACGTTTGCATTGTCAAAGCATACATTAATAAAAACGGTTAAGAAAATGGATATATATACAGTGGCTTAGGCTATATACAAAAAGGCCTCAGTAAAACAGCTTAATTAGGCTATCTGAATCCCCCCCACCGCCCCCCCCCTTTTCCCCTCACTGTATATGTTTCTTTTCCCTTTTTACCTCCATTATGATGAATTCCTGTACTGTTCTTTGTCTAAGAAGTGTCTATTTGTACGTCTCTAAATGTTTTGATGAATTGAACATGGTGGACCCTGTTGTAAACAAGTGTAATGCTTAATTGGGTCGTCCACTCACAGTTAACAGCCTTTGTATTGAGTTTGTGCTTGAAATGTACTGTAATTCTGCAAACTGTTAATAAAATGTTCAATCAATCAATCAAAAGGACCGCAACGTCCCGGTGTCGCATCATCAGCTACAGTGTCAGCCCACAGTTGATCAAATTCTGCATCCGAACGCAGCCGGGCCATGCAGCTAGTGGCACTCTGAATGAGCCGAATTCCAGTGAGTAGATCCGTTCCTTCTGCCTGTAACAGCACTTTGTACATCACACTGGCAAGGAATTTGAACATGGGATCTGTGATAGCTCAGCTGTGTGAAGCCCAACAGTTTCAATTTTCACATCAGCACTTGTTCTGGTTCTGAGTTCGTCGAGAAACTCCACAAGCGTGCTGTGTGATTTCAACAAAACAGTCACTGTATCCAGATGTCCAGTCTAGGCGCTTTCTCAGAAACTTGTACAGTGCAGACGTCAAAAAAATCCCCAATGCGCCGGCGGCATGGCGGCTGCCAGCTCAACCTCGTCCTCTGCTACAAGCTCGACACTGTCAATCAAAAGGACCGCAACGTCCCGGTGCCGAGATGCCACGGCTGCCTCTGGCTCTGGTGGCATCTCGGCGTCGTCGGGGCTTGGTGATGGTGAGGATATCCCGCTGCTGGTGTTGCGGGTGTCCTGTGCCAGGGCAGGCAGGATCGGCAACTCGGCGGCAGCTGGTGGAGTCTTCGTGGAGCCGGCAGCGGCTTCCTGGAGCCGGCAGCGGCAGCGGCAATTGAAGAATTGTAGCGTTCTCTGGCCCTCGATGAGTCTCTTTTTAGTTGGCGGAGGCATGTTGTCTGTCTGTCTGTCGATAAGCTAATAGTCTCTGGTTCCCAGCTGTGTGCTCTTTATACAGTGTACCTGGCAGGTATTGGACATGAAGACAATGCCCCACATTTGCATATATAGAGGGAAGAGGCGCACGATTTCGTTGGCTGGCACATAGGAGGCTCACCTACACCAGTTGTTAAGTCTAGGGGTGTATTTGGCAGACATTTATTTTTGTCTTATATATTAAGTTAAGGTCGTTTTATAATATTAATATTGCCATTATTACAAACCCAAAAAAGGAAAATGAGGAAGAAAAAGAAGAATTATATCAATCACTGGCACTGCCAAATATAAAACCAATCCAGAACACAAGGTAATTGAATATGTTATTATTGACATTATTACAAACTAAAAAAAGGAAAATGAGGAGGGAAAGGTAAAAAATCTAAATAAATGTTCAGCAGCTCAGTGGCCACCCTTATCCACTGTATGCAAACGTGTGCTTCATATGCACACGTTTAGATTATTTCTCACTTTGACCACCAGGGGCCAGTGTTGGTAAACCACTTTCTTCCACAAGCTGGAAGAAAGCTTAAAATCTAAATCGACACAAATCGATTTAGGCCTATAATATTAATCCGTGCATTTTGCGTCCAGATACACGGATTAATATTGATCACAAATTATTATTTGTATTTTCACGTCTTGGTATTGCACCATGATTAGTCCTTAATTATTATACGTACCCGGGTACCCCCGGCCCCTTGAAATAAACGTAATAATAATTTGTGTCATGTTTATTTGCTAAGGCAGATGCGCATGCGCTCGGCAATTTGATTGGTGGAAGACTTCACGGGTCAAAGTTGAACTTCGTGTGATTCTGCAAACATGGCGGTGAGTTCGACTGGTTTTCGTTTCAATGGGAACGTTTCACCATTATTACGTTTAAACAAACACATTTCATATTGAGAGTGGCTTTGTTCTTTGAGCTAGCTATGAAAAAAATCACCTTGTAATTTGAGATATGCAAAGATGTAGCCCAGATGAATGCTAACTGGTTGTTAGCATGCAAGCTAACTCGGTGTTGGTGCGTGCGTGTCCTTCGTCTGCAGGATAAAGAGAAGAAAAAGAAGGAGAGTATCTTCGACCTGTCAAAATACATCGACAAACCAATTCGAGTGAAATTTCAAGGAGGTCGAGAAGGTGTGTACACTAGAGCTGCTGGAGGCTAACGCTAGCCAAGCTAGCTGGTCAGGTGCAGCCACAATGAATGACGTTACGTTGTTATTTACATACCGACTGTTACGTGTATATGCCATGAATAGCCTTGGATCAGTACGATCAGATTTATGTTATACAGTCTGAAATGTCAAAACCGATCAAATACATCTGATAGTCTTCTCTTGATCATGCTATAGCTAGCTAGATTATAGCATGTACTGTGTTGTCGGCACTCGGTCGATGCCAAATATTGCATTTGCACACACTCCCTGGATGCCAACGATGAACTTCTGCCCCAAATCTTCCAGAACGGCCTGTTATAGCGCCACCTCTAGGCCGACTTTTGAAAAACACATTTTTGCATATTACTCCTCCAGATTCTGTCCAAAAATCCTCCAAATCGTTACACAGTATCTCTATAGTCATGTGTTCAAGAAGGATCTGTCCGATATTTCATATTCCATCCGAATTGGCTAACATTATATTTCAAAGTTTGCAGGATTTGCCCGTTTTTAATAAAAAGCCTCAAATCATGAACGCAGCGTGCCATTTACGTGAAATCTTTCACAGACTTTCCTACTAGGCTGAGGAAGAAATGGCACCCTTTTCACATTGTCCTATTATAGCGCCACCACTTGACCTGCCCTCAGTGCCCTGGTGGAGACCTGTGCCCCGAGGGGCACTTTATCTAATTTGCTGTGTTTCTCTGCCCCTCTACTGATTATCATTCTTTCCTTAATGATGAGAAATGAATGCAATGCAAAATTGTCATTGGACTATAATAGTTTAGAATTCATTGTGTGTTTTCAAATCTAATTGTCGTTGTATTGCGTCCACAGCCAGTGGTGTGCTGAAGGGATTTGATCCTCTGTTGAACCTGGTGTTGGATGGTACGATCGAATACATGCGCGGTAAGAATTAAGAGCCATTATAGACCCATGTGAAATTTACCTGAGACCAGCTGCTCTAATATACTGTACTAGCACAGTGGTTCTCAAAGTGGGGTCCAGGGACCTCAGAGTTCCTTGATGGGGTTCCAAATGGACCATTTTCAATGAATGCAATGCAATGGAGGAGTCGGACCCAATGGAAACAAGCCAATAGAGGCTTTCCTGGGTTTAAATCCTCTTAGCAGACCTTGTATTGAACTGTACATGTACTTTCCTGTGCTCTTTTTTTGTAAACTATAAAGTATTCAATCATTCAAACCATTACCGGTCTTAGGGGTCCATTTGGTCCCATTTGTACATGCTCAGAGTGAATGGGGGTCCTTGAAAATTAAGTTTGAGAACCACTTAAATCTGTAAATGTTATCACTTTAACCACATTTATTTTTAAATTAATTTATTAGCCCATTAAGACCTGAGGCAAATTCTTAAAATTCCTTCTAAATCAGTATTGTTCCAAAATGATCCAAATAAATGACAAGCTCAGTGTGGCACAAAGTGAATACCAAACAAGTCGCCCCTTTACCAACTCGCCCCGGGCGTACAGCCGGCGGAACTGCGCGGCCTGGCATTCCTAAAGTAACCTAAGTAAATTATGCTTAAACGGTTAAACCTAACCTTAACCTCAGTAAAACTATGCTTAAACCTAACCCTATACCTAAACTTAACCCCAGTAAAAAAAAATATGCCTAACCCTAAACTTATTTCTAACCTTATTCTCAGTAAAACAAAAAGAATAAAAGAACCGCGGCACCAAGCGGTCGGCGTGAGGTCGTTGGAAAAAATGGTTTAGGGGCGACCGTAACCGATACCCACAAAGTGACACGCTGAGAGCTTGTAGATCTGCTATTTTTTAATAGCCAACGCTGAGATGCCTGAAGAAGGTCTTTGACCGAAACGTTGCCAATAAAGTTCGTATTACAAGTGCAGACGGTGTGCGGGTCTTTGTGCACTTTATGTGCATTTTTCTGAATAGCCAACGCTAAAATCTAAAATGATACGGATGCTTTCCCGGTTTTCATCTTCATATTAAAATGACTCTTCTCCTGTATCCATACCCTCCATCTCTGTACAGACCCAGATGACCAGCTTAAGCTGACAGAAGACACAAGGCAGCTGGGACTGGTGGTGTGCAGAGGAACGTCTGTGGTGCTCATCTGTCCTCAGGATGGCATGGAGGCGATACCCAACCCCTTTATCCAGCAACAAGACGGCTAATAGCTGATTTTTACTTGGTTGCGTGTCAGTGTCATGTGTCGAATTGCTGATCTACAATCTCAGGGCGCGCCCTGAGCTTGTTGATCGGCTAACGTTTGATGTGTTGCACCTACTCGCAACTAAGTATAACTGAGGCTTAAAACACTCACAATCCCATTCTATACATGCATGCGTTATGCAGTTTGTGAAACGTTTTTGGTTTCACAGCCATCATTTTAGTTTTCTGAAATCACGTAATGGCAATTATGTACATATGTCAAAGCAAATTTAAGTTGCGTTGAGTCATATGTTGGTTGGAAAAAAAGACACCTTTGTTTCTATTTGTGTTGTCGAAATTTAAT
This sequence comes from Electrona antarctica, assembly GCF_951216825.1. Lineage (NCBI taxonomy): Eukaryota > Metazoa > Chordata > Actinopteri > Myctophiformes > Myctophidae > Electrona > Electrona antarctica. The sequence goes on from NC_136812.1 coordinate 20,063,496, forward strand.
TAAAACAAATATTTTTGAGTTGTAAAGAGCCTAGGTTCCTGGGGCAGTGTCTATCCATGTTTTCTTTTTATCTAAAATTTGTGAACTTTTTACTGTTCTTTGTTTTGATAATAAAATACCCTTAAAAACTCATTTGTCCGTGCGCTTCAGTTGCGTATTCCCTTGCAATTCAAATGTGTGTGAGCTCCAAAGAGATCTGGCTGGTATATCATACTTTGTACTTACTCTAGTCTAAATGGTACTCAGCATAGTGGTGCTTACAGCTGTGTCCGGACAGGCCGGAGTTGAACAGCCTTTTCTATTCCTACGGGAAGAGAGGTTTTTGATTGCGATCTAAGTTAAAATGTGTATTATAGAGATAAAGGGAGTGTGTGTTGTGTGTGGAGATTAGCCGTTCAACCCTGTCTGCACACTAACAAAGAGACAACTGTATTAACTGCATCAGGTTGGAAGCTCTAAGCTGCATGAGGTAATGTAAACTGGAAGGTGTGTCTTCAATTAGATTAGAAACGTGTCAAAATCTCAGTGCAGCCAGTTTTTACTTATTTTCTTACACAAATAAGCTTAACTGGTTGTATTTGTCTTTACAGACTGGATAACTGTTGGTCAAAAATTGTGACCAAATATTAAAAGCAGTGCTTTACTGCTTTATAATCTAAATGTACATTTAAATTGATAAATCAGCCATCATCAGCCTTCTATTATTAGTTACAGCAACTGTTTTATTTTTTTATTTTACCCTGCGTGGACATCTAAAAATCACACCCGTGTGAAGTGAGGGGCGCTCTTATTTTACAACACCGAGGAGGGAATTCTAACTCATGTTGCTAGGATTAGGTGATGTAATGATGATGTAAAACAAACATTAAATTCTCTTTATTGCTAATGGCGTTTTTAAAACAAATTTTAACTAAAAACAAACAAATTAACCGTAAATAGACGAAAAAGAGCTATAGAAGACGCCGTCTAGGGAGGCTGTAATCCAGGTAAAAGAAGACTAATGGTTTGCCAACCGTAGTGAGCCCTGGGCACAGTGCCAGGGGGCAAAGAGAGAATTCCAGGACGTTATGCTCCTCCTCTGCTGTTCAGTCACTGTGTCAAGGGAGCATGGATTGTAAGGCTGCATGTTGACGGACTGAAAGACTTTCATCATTTGGATACTTAGTTTTTTGTATCGGCTATTATTCCTATAGTCCTTGTGTTTTTCAGTTTTCGTGTGTTTTTGGGGAGGATGGTAGTGTCGGGTGTTATTATTTACTCGAAGATTATGAGATAATGGCAAGATTCTGACAAATGCCTGTGTACACCGAGGTGTAACCAAAAGTCGCCCCTAATCCAGACCAGTGGGAGGAGGACAGATTGGGGATTTGTAGCCGAACTATATAATGTGAGTTGCTTCCAGACCCAGAGACACAACACACACGCATCTCCGCTTGGCATCTGGAACTATTATAGCGGACCTCTTGCACCTGTTGCTTCTCTTCCATCCATCTATATCTTTTTGTCTGCATCCTGTCCTCCACTCCAGTGTGAAGCGAGGGATTTTGTGAATGTCAGCGCACAGAGGAAGGCTATCCAATCACACACAGGAGCGGTGAGTGAGTTTAGTTGTAGTAGAACATAAAGCCTTTATTGTTTTAATGGCAGGGCGCACCTGGCTTTGATGTGCGTAAAATGCTCTGGTGCATTTAACTCATGTCTCCGGGTCTTCACGGGTTTTATAAGCCAAAAGCTGTAACATATTGCTAAAATGTTTTTGTTTTTTTACTTTTAACTTTATTTTCAACATCTATATAATCGGATGGCAAGATGGCCTCCCTGGCCTTATCTGTTTATGCACCCTGCTAAGGGTGCTTAAAGGACGACTTCACCCATTTTAATTGTATCTTCATATAATTGGTGACTCCTCACTAATGCTTATCATGGTAGGCTACCATTTTTTTGTACTCTGTCTCAGAGGAGGGCTGTGGACAGTTCAGAAACCTGTTTTACCAGTGACATCATCTAGTGGAGATTCTGGGGAATCTAAGCTAATAGAAACAGCAGGTTTTCTATTCCTGGAAAGTTAGCATGCTGTAATGAAAGCTGAAAAGTTGAAAATGGGTGAAGTTGTCCTTTAATTTGTCTTCAAGTTGATCTGATTCTTTGTTTATTTTCGGTACACTGCATGCAGATCAGATGTAGAAAGTAATCTAGTGAATTTCCGAAGTCTGGATTACAGTAAATGAGACATTTATCCACATGAATACCCCGCCCATGCATGCATGTTATTGTTTGTTATGTCATGTCATGTTATTGTTATGTTATGGCCTAGTATGATAGCCAAAGTCTTTACCAGGTCAAAGACAGTCCACTTACCCAGTTCCTTTGGGAATAGCCTACTATACGCATGGTGTTTCCTTACATCTTGTTGTGACTGTATACACACAACCTACTACTGACACCCTCTCTGTCTTTGACCTGTTTTTGGTGATATCCAGTACAGGAAATAATATAGAGGCATTTTCTTTCCCTCCTCCCAAGACTATAGGCTTGGTGTCTTTGGGGCTAATGTGATATTCAAGCCAGTGGAAGGAGAGTTGTGAGGCTGGTGCTGTGAGTGTGAATCCACCATGGAGGTGAAGAAAGACGGAGGAGAGCCGTGGTCCTCTACAGGTCCCTCTTCTTCCTCTAAATCTGGCTGCTACAAGAGCATCCTCCTAGCCTTCCTCTTCGTCTTCCTCCTTATCGGGGTCTTCACAGGCCTACTCATAGGTAGGACTAAAGCACAGGAGAAACTGTTGTACTTTTTATCCTCCTTAGTTCCAGGTTAACTGCAGGAGTGGTCGTCTCAAAAACAGAAGAAAAATACTTGCTTACTTATTTTTATATGCTCATTATAAAGTGCTCTGTGCTCAAAGTGAGATTAGCAGCATTGACAAAGGTCCCAGGACCGAAATAAATTGCTATTTTAATCTCACTTTGAGCACAGAGCACTTTATAATGAGCATATAGAAATACAATACAATTTATTTTCTTAAGTCACAGTCTAAGGAGTTTTCCTTTGCATTTTTTTGCAGTGGACGAGTCTTTTTCTGCCAGTTTTCATCTCACAGTATCTCACAGATGTGGCATGGGATGTGTGAATTGGGTTGTGTTTCTTATTATGAATATTCCATGCATTACCATGAGAGGAACAAATAATGAATAAATTAATATGTAATTGTGTAATGTGTAATCTAATCTTGTATCTTGTGTAATTCGGTGTACACAATCTCTGACCAGATTTTAGGCTTTTTTGCTTGTTGCATTTTATTACAAACAATATTTGTTACAGTTTATTCTAAAAAGGAGATGTTAACTACCGGAATTCACAGACACTTAAAATTAAAACACTGATATGAGTGATATGCTATCATTGATGATGGCCTTTATTCTCTAAACAGTAACAGAAGGGCGTGTTTTGTAATGGTGAACAATGATCTCATGGATGTATACAATTCGTATACAATGTCTTGTGTCATTTTCAGCATACCTAGTGAGGGAGCAGCATTACTTCATGGAGACAGTGGAATTAAAGGGTCTGAAGTATGACTCCAAACTGCAGAACGAGGACTCTGGCTACTCTATAATGCTGACCTCAGTTTTAAAGAACAAGGTTAGAAAGAAGAAGTCTTTTTTGCCTCAAGGTGCATGGTATACTGATTTTTCATTCACTATTTTTCATTCATTAAACTGTGACCCCCCCCCGCCCTTATTTCTTTCAGATAAAAAATGTCTTCATTGCCTCATCAGTATCACATCACTATGTTGATTGCAGTATTATTACCTATGGGTGAGTGAAAACAAAGCTGTGGTAGCTATTATTTGTGTAAAGAAGTGTAAAATGATGTTAATAGAGATGAAAATTTTAACTTTAATTAATCCTCTATGGATTGCTCAAATCGATATTGCACAATTCAATGTATCTTCTGTATACAATTATGCCTTATTGCACATTCTATAAACCCAGACACTAATCTACCCCTAAACCCTTCCACTGCTCATTCCCTATTAGTATTATTTTAATTGAATCATTATTTTTTTTAATCTTTTCTTTCTTTCTTTTTCATATCATATCTTTTTTGTTTGTTTTTGTTATTATGGTTGTGTGTTACTGTTAGTACAGCATTGCAGAACCTGCCACACTAACGTATTGCTGCTTCTACCAGTATGAGTAGTATATTATACCTCCTTGGTTCTTGATTCTTCTAGTCAAGTGGACAGACATAATTAATGGCAGACCATGTTGTGTTTTTCTTGTCTTTCTAGTAACATCAACGATGATGTGATGGCCACGTTTAGGCTGGTCTTCAGAGTATCTAAGATCCAGCCATACAGTGAGAATTTTGTCCAGGACTTGCTGAGAGTGGGACTCAGTTCAGCATTGAATGGGAAACCCCTGGTGGTGCCTGAGTTTGGAGAGATCAACGCTATCGTTTTACTTGGTACTTAAGCTGTAACGTTTTCAGCTGACTGTATAGTAATAGATCCAGTGTGATCCAAGGGTCTCCAATTGTACTGTATGATGTTAGAATGACCCTCAGACACATTCAATAATAGCGTAACTATTAAAGGACCACTTCACCACTTCTTGTAGCATTAGCAAACTTACCTTTCTTTTTTTTCTCTGTTTTTCAAAGGGACCAGTGGAAAGTCATTCTATAATATTGATGAAATGATGTGTGAGTATAGTATTTGTATTCTTTATCTGTCTTGCTGCTTGTGTGCTATACAAATAAAGTTTATTATCTATTTGTTAATAAGACAAATCACTTAAATTACTATAGCAGACTAATTTTGACTTCTACACACTAGCAGAGATTGCCCCTGTCTTCAAAAAATGTTGTACATAGTTTATGCAATGTATACTTTAGTTTAGTAGGTCTTGAAGCAGGATTTTAATGAGTTACAGCAAAAAAGTCAGGTACCTTCCATTCCATTATTATTACTATGTAGCTGATGTTGACAATGACATGTAGCCTACTGAACATTGTAGTACACTGTAGTACACTGTATTACACTGTAAGTTCTAGTAACAGTGATGTAACATACATGACTGTATGTCACTCGTGCTTACAGTAGCTACACACTTGGCTGACACTGCTGTGTTCTCCTGTCTCTAGCCGGATGTCCTGTCAACACCTTTACCTGTGACAATGGGGAGTGTGTCACCAAATCAAACCCAGAATGTGACTTCATCTCTGACTGTGCCGATGGATCTGATGAAGCTCGTTGCTGTGAGTGTCTCTTCAAACGTCATACTTGGTTTTCAGTTCTCATTTGTTGATATAGTGTATATGATTATGTATCGCTTATCAAAAATAGTACATAACCTGTATTACATCCTGATATAATATGCTGCAGAAGATAATGGCATAAATGTACCATTATAAGCGGCAGCATACACAGGTCATACTTTAAATAAGAATAGTTTGATAATTGAGTCCAATCCTACTTTATCACATATTACAGCGCAAGGCAAAAGAAAAAGATAAAATAAGCTAAAACACATAAAACCGTAATGAACTCTTTCCCATGATTTAACCTCCCTCATTTCCTCCCTCTGTCTCTCTCTCGCCATTTTTCCAACTCTCTCCCCGCAGCCTGTGGCACCCGTCCTGCCATGGGAAGTCGTGTTGTGGGTGGAGAGGACGCTCGGCGTGGGGAGGCACCATGGCAAGTTAGTCTGAAACTCCATGGACGTCACATGTGTGGAGCCTCCCTCATCAATGAACGTTGGCTAGTCAGTGCAGCACATTGCTTTGAGAGGTATGCTACCATTATGTCAGTCACCAGTAATGCAATCGGTCATCTTGTAGTCTTTGAAAATCATTGTAATGTAAGGTTTCTATTGTTGTTATAATGTTGTATTTTTGTACTTGTTCTGTTAAAGCACCTTGTAAAGTTAGAAAGGGTGCTATGTTTAATGATATAGTTTAAATATTGTCCTTTTCATCTTCCTCGCTGTAGGCATTATGACCCCAAAGAGTGGACAGCCCTGATTGGGGCCAACCTGGTGAGTGGTGAGGAGACTGAAACCGTCACCATAAACATCAAGTCTCTAGTGGTGTCCCCGGACTATGACATTAGTACCTCAGACAACGATGTGGCCATGCTTGAACTGGAGACTCCCGTCACTTTCAGTCCTTACGTCCAGCCCATCTGCCTGCCATCCCCATCGCATACCTTCGTCCCGGGCCAGAACTGTATGGTGTCAGGTTGGGGAGCACTCCATCAGTTCATCTGTGAGTCTTTCTGAGTTGATTAATTTACTTTATTCCTATAGTGGTCTTTTTTCCTGCATATTATTCTGTGTAACACCCTGTGGAGACATATTCTAATTGCATATGGCAAAACACAGCTTGTAATCCGCCATACTTAATAATAATAAACATATTTTATTATTGTATGTTATCCTCTTGTAGAAAGTGAATTCAGGCTTCATGAAGCAGCTCTTATTAGAGATGGATCATTTAAGTAACTGGTGCATTTTGTTGTTCAGTTTCGGTGCCACCTGCACTGCAGAAGGCAGTGGTGAAGATCATTGACACCAAGATGTGCAACAAGTCGTCCGTCTACAGAGGAGCTGTCACTCAAAACATGATGTGCGCTGGCTTCCTGCAGGGCAAGGTGGACTCTTGTCAGGTTAGTGTGTGTCACATACTGGCCCTGTTTGCTTAAACATTGCAGTTGCTCAGAGTTTCAGTTAATTCATTTTTATCTAGTACTTATTCTGCCTCTAGGGTGGATATAATGTAACAGGACATTGTTGAGTTTACTTGTAAGTGTTTGTGTGTCATCTCTCAGCTGAGATTATTTTCAGCTATCAGACATTCCCATTCAAAAGGTCACCAGTATTAAATTGCAGGCTATCTGCTTACATTTATGGACAATACATTTTTGCTTTCTGGGTGAGCTTCTATAAATACACAGATACTGTAGTTTCTCCCTTTTGTTATTTGGAATATGCACCCAGGGGTTAAATTGCGCAGTGACACTGGTTACACCCTAAATAGGCTGACATTTTACTGTGTCATCGTAACGTGGGCTACTGATCTGGATGCAGGACTATGGTTGACAATGACATGGGTAAACTTTTCCCCTCAAATGAAGATGCTCAAATGATTATTACCGGTATCTGCCTCCCACTCCAGTTCAATGTAACACCTTAGAGAAATTTTCGTTAAAGTCATACTGTGTAACCTTTTCAATTACAATTCTTTTTGATTTAATCTTTGACCTTTCACAATAAATATTCCACATAAATGTGTTATTGACAAATTCTCAAAATACTATTAAACACTGTTTTTAATAGAATTTGGTCTACCTGTTCTTCTATTGAGATATTTAGATTCTGTGGGTAGAACTACTACTAGTTGACAATTGGTACTGCCTTTTGTTCAAAATGCAATCTTCCCAGGCCCTTATTACGGCACTAATGTTTTCGAATCTTGGGTATGACAACACAGAAACAAGAATATAGTAGAGAGTAACACCAAGAAAACACTTACACTACACACGCAGTGTATTTAGTCATTCCTTCTTATCAAAGTATTCGGGGGCGGCGGTGGCTCAGGGGTAGAGTGCCTGGATGGTAACCGTAAGGTTGCCAGTTCGAACCCGGGCTCCCCCAGAGTTACTGTCGAAGTGTCCACTGAACCCCTAATTGCTCCCGATGTGCTAGTTGGTGCCTTGCATGGTTTCCGCTGCCATTGGTGTATGAATGAAAGTGTGAATGGGTGAATGTAATGCACAATCTCTGTAAAGCGCCTTGGATAAAGGCGCTATATAAATGCACCATTTACCAGTTAATCACAGATCCTGTTCTGTATTTCTTCACCAGGGAGACTCTGGAGGACCCCTAGTGTGTGAGGAGGCCCCAGGGAGGTTCTTCTTAGCTGGGGTGGTGAGCTGGGGTGTTGGCTGTGCCCAGGTCAATAGGCCTGGGGTCTACTCCCGGGTTACTCGGCTCCGCAACTGGATTCTCAGCTACGCTGACCCCAGCCTGGTCCCTCTTCAAGCCCCCTATGTTGCTACTGTACCAGTTACTGTGGGACAAGCCTACAATCAGCCACCTATACCCAGGACCATAGCTGCAGATATCGCCTCCCGTCCAGCCCAAACTGGTAATGCCCGGGGAGACCAGTGACTTTTAAAATCAACATATAAAACAATTACATTTACATATACTGTAGATAGATAGATAGACAGACAGACAGACAGACAGACAGACAGACAGACAGACAGACAGACAGACAGACAGACAGACAGACAGACAGACAGACAGACAGACAGAAAGACAGACAGACAGACAGATAGGATTTGACAAATACAGTGTAATCTAAATGTGATTTGAAATCTCATACATTATGTTGTTTGTCTCTCAGCTTCGAACTGCAGTGGGATCTTTCAATGTAGTGCCAACTCCTGCATAAGCAAGGTCAATCCAGAGTGTGATGGGGTTCCAGACTGCTCAAACCAGGCTGATGAAAAGAACTGTGGTAAGTTACTCCTAATAAGATCCAACTAATAATCTATATGGAAATAAGGAAAAAGTGAATCAAGGGGGGAACAAATTAACAATATTTTTTGCATTCACTTCAGATTGTGGTGTTCGTCCTGCGCTGGGCTCCCATAGGATTGTGGGTGGCGTAACAGCTCGGAGAGGGGAGTGGCCCTGGATTGGCAGTCTCCAGTATCAGAGAGTTCACCGTTGTGGCGCCACACTCATACACAGCAAATGGTTGCTGACTGCGGCACATTGCTTGAAAAGGTCTGCCTCATGCAAACAGCCGTTTCGGCCATATATTGTACATAAACATAGACCTTTTTTCTTGTGAATGGCATCATTATGATTATAAGAGCACCCCTCACTTCACACGGGTGTGATTTTTATTTGTTGTAATTGAATAATGGAGTCAGTCAATGTTGACCGCTAGCATCATTGTGTGGTTAATACGTCATGGACATTTGAATTTAGTTTGTGAATGTCAATATAGCCTATGAAAGACTAAAATATATGCTGTCGGCCCGGGCCACTGGCACCCATGCCGTGTTGAACCTGCGACAACGTGTTGCGGGTTCGAATCCCGATCCTGATGACCTTTCCGGCATATGAGTTATTTCTAAGTACTGTAGATTAAATACATTTTCCAGTCATTGTATTTTCCTAGGCTATTGTAAGAAAAAAGATTATTGAAACAAATAAAAATGACCTATCTACAAGGTCAATGAATCGAAACACTATGCATTGTAAGCTTGTATATTGATAATTTCTGCAGAATGTTTGCCTAGTTTTGAGGGGCGCTACCCCCTACTATGTCCAGCTTTGAGGGTTATATACAGTATGCACAAACATTGAAGACAAAAGTGTGTAACCACAAACATTGAAGACAAAAGTTTGTAACCACAAACATTGAAGACAAAAGTGAGAACGCAAATTCTGATTGGCCAGAATGAGATGATGTATGATGACGTATCATGATAAGAGCGCCCGTCACTTCACATGTGATTTTGTCCTATTACTATTATGACATGCCCAGTACAGGAACACTAGGGTTCATGTGGTTAAAATACCCTTTATTTCGTCCCCACCATCCAACAGTGGCACCAACCCCAACCCTGCTGGCTGGTCGGTGAGCTTGGGCTCTGTGCTGCGGTCTGGGGTGGGAGCCCTGGTCATACCCGTCCAGAGGATCATTCTCCACCCAGGCTTTAACAGCACCACCATGGATCATGACGTGGCTCTGCTAGAGCTGGCCGTGCCGGCTTCCAGGTCATACACCATTCAGCCGGCCTGCCTGCCCTCACCAGCCCACGGCTTCTTCAAGGACGCAGAGTGCTACATTGCAGGCTGGGGATCCATGAGGGAAGGAGGTGAGGGACATTTAACACTTGAAAACAAAAAGTAGATTATTTTGATAATAGCCGACCTACAAGGTCACAAGAAAAACATGCTTTTGGTCGAAAAGTCATTTATTTTTGGTGAGTGAAAGGTTTATGAGATAAATAACCCGGGTGTCTTTCATTAATGGACTTTATATACCTGCCTTTTTACATACTGTTCAGTACACCTGACAAAGGCATAGATAAAAATGCGAAGGCCAGTGGGAGTCCTGCTGGCATAAAGGGAAAACACCAGCATGGAGACCTTGGTTCAATTCCTAACTTGACTGGGAAGTTCAACAAACATTTCACAATTAACACTTTTTATGCCCCGGAATTTTTCAAAATATAGGCGCTAGAGTGCCTAGCAGATGAGACAGATTTTACTCTGAAATGCCCGCTTTCCATTTCCCCCCAAAACAGGGAGTTATAATGTTCCATTACTACCTCGCGCTGTCAAGTCTGATCTCTCTTTAGAAGCGTTAATATTCTAAAGAGATGCTTGGTTAAGTCATACAATTGGGACAGAACACCGGTGTTCTGATCGAAACCATGGACAGCACCATAGATTTAGATATAATAGCATATTTGTCGGCCTGTAAACAAGGAAGTGAATGGCTGTGCGCGTGCAAAACATGTAAACAGACACAATGAAATAAACACAAACAATACATTAGCACCGGTAGGGGAAAGCATAGGGTTCCATCAGCTGTCACTGAAGGCCAGGGAGAACAAATTCATCTTTAATATAGATTTTAAAATAACAATCGAGCAGCATTGATATCTATGGGCAAATACTTTTAGAGCCTGGGGTGGCCGCTGGAAAGGCTCAGTGATCCCAGCTGTTTTTCAGCCTGGTCGTTGTAAACTCCTCGCTGTCAGATGAAAAGAGGAGGCTGGTGGTTCTATGTGTATGTGCCCGGTAGAAGCATTTGGAATTTGGATGTCTGCCCCCTCCCCAGGCCAACAGTGGGTTTTGGCAGTATCATGGACCACAATACACACAGGGAACTGGCAATGACTGAATTGGGCAAAACAAAAATAAAACAGGATTAACAAAAACCAATCGTTTTGGTGTAATTAGGTTGTAATTGTGTTGCATGACCAAGTTTTCATTCATTTTCTGTCAACAGGTTCATTGACTAACCTACTGCAAAAAGCTTCAGTGAACGTTATTGACCAATTAGACTGTCTGCAATCCTACGGCACTGGGCTGACCTCTAGCATGATGTGTGCTGGCAACATGGAAGGAGGAAGAGACACCTGCCTGGTAAGATGTGATGTTGTACAACAATGTGGCACGATCATGTTCTTTTCTCATTCAGGAGGCTGGCCATCTTGGTGGTAAAAGATCTAAAGGGCAACACACACAGGCTGCGCAGCGTAGCAGCACAGTATCGGCGTGTGTAAAGTGCCGCCCATAAGCAACAACAGGACACGGCACGCTGCCGCACGCCTATCAGATTTGTAGTAATAAAAATAAATGCGCATCTGACGTCACCGGCGTGGGATAGGTCCAGAATAATGGAGGCGGCTGTTTTTACGTGTGCTGTTCGCAGCCTGTGTGTGTTATATTACCCTTTAGACAGCAGCACCTTAAGGCCATACGCAAAGATTATCCTAGTGCTCTGGGAACTGGGGCAATGGTGTAGATTAGATCATTCTTTTAGAGTGGATAGTTAAGAGTGCACTAAGGCCTGACTGACTTGCTATTCTGGACAGAGATCAGTTTAGCAAAGTCAGTGTCACCTTTTAAGTCCCACCTGTCACATTATGTTAAAACTGCAACCCAGATTGTTTACGCAAACTGTATGGTAGAGTATACAATATAGTAGCTAGTACAGCACATCTGCAGTGGTTGGAGGAGGTCTTCCTACTCTTCCATGTCAATATAGTTTTTTGCACAACAGACACAAGCTGCACTGCCATCGTTATTGTACTATTGGACATTGTTGCAATTACCTCTCTCATAAAGGTTTATCTAGTCTTGTAAAGCCCTTTGCAACCCCTCCCCCCTAAAAAAACGCTATACAAATGAATGTTTATTATTATCATGTCATGGCTTGATGACACATCAGCAGTTATAACATGCATCAGACATGACAGATAAAATCTTATTATTCAGGAGTTCTGCTACACTGAGAAATGCTTATCTGATGGGAGAGAGTACAATTTCCTTCCCTAAAACTATGTTGTTTCCCTTCTCGCCCTCTCAGTCTCTGTAATCTTCTTATGGAAGTTAGCCAGATGCATTCCTGTCACCTGGCACCCAGTAGCTATCCAAGTGACATTTTCTTTTTGGTCTGTCTCTCTCCCCAGTCAACCATTTTATTCTCCTTTTTTCTTTGCATAGAACGGAGAAAACAATGTTAAATATGACTGATAACTTGGTTTTAGTGCCACTCCCCTGTGTTGACAGTGTTTCCTGTCTCATGTCTTTTTACCTAGGGGGACTCTGGAGGGCCTCTTACATGTCGACAGCGCAATGGCCAGTGGTTTGTTGCCGGGGTGACAAGCTGGGGACACGGCTGTGGACGATTTGGTTACCCAGGGGTGTACACACGTGTGACGGCCATCAGGCAGTGGATATCAGGATACCTGCCTTTCTGAAGTCATGCAGAAAGGAAATGATACACGGGAAATCACTACATTCCATGTGGAGACCGATAAACGATCCTGGTGCTTCTTCTACAGAACATTGTACTGTACAAGGACTTAAGTCATGCTAATGGACTGAGTCAGCATGTTGCATTGTATTTAATACATACTGTATAGGCACAGAAACACCATTTATCTGACCCACTCCAGTCTCCAGTTCAGACTACTGTTGTGTGTGATATACTGCTCATGGGTGCTGTTAAACTGTTTGTATTAATGTGCAATTATCTGGCCTGGGGCCAACTTCTCTAATGTGAACTGGAGATGAGAACCCTATGGAAACATAATTCTGAACTCTGACCATTGGACTTCCTATTAGCACATGCATAATGGGAATTTGTGTATTTATTTCAGTTATTTATTGTCATAACATTCATTATGCCATGTAATGTGTTTGGGCTTTGGAATATATGTGGTTCATTTATTGGTATTTTGGCTTATTTTTGTATCCATGTTTACAGAGCAACTGTGATAAACTAAGCTAAAACATACAATAAACATTCACTGGTAATGTTTGTACATTTTAATATTGTGAGAGAAAGTTCACATTCCATAAACAAGACTTAAGGCATATTTCTTTCATGGAAATAATTCACAGGTTAAATCAGACACAAAATAACATTTATTGGTTTCTTGGTACAGTCAAGACACATACATAGGTTCACAGAAGGATTTGAGTTCCCAGACAAACCATGCTCAAAATGTGAGAAGGGTTCAATCCTCCTGTCTGCAGCAAAGCAGACCCTGTTGAAACAAGACCACTACTGTGAATGCCGGCAGATAGGGTGACAACGGGAAAACGGGTCAGACAGAACAGTTTTGTTCTCGAGGAGTACCGTCTCCGATATAGGTCTGTTTTGATGTTCTTGGATGTCAGGTTTACAGTTATGAAAACAAAAAGTTGTTCCTCAATTATTTCTGGTGAATGAAATTAGGTCTGCAGAACAGCATCGTAAGATAAGCCCTGTGCCTGAAATGGTGTTTCATTTATTGAATTCTTGCTCTCTGACACTACCCCTGTAAAAAAAAAAAAAGGAGACTGTGCCAAGTGAAGTGATTCCCAATCCTCAAAATCCCTGCTAATGCTGGTTTTCCATCCTGTCTGGTCAAAACTTTACAGTTAATTGCACACTTGTGTCACGCACCAGAAAGCAGTTCCACAAGCTTACGTGCCATGCTGGGATGTGTTGTGAGCTTGTAGATCTGCGAACTCGCTGACTAGACAGCTAGAATTACACTGGGTAAATGGAATTCACTTCCTGGTAGGACGGAAAACCAGCATTAACAGAGGCTCTGGAACAGTATGGGCTGACTGTGTACTCAGGATCCGTTTAGATTATGTTGTTTATCATCCGTTCATAAAAACATGTATAACACAAAAACACAAAAAAACTCACTTGAAAAACAATAGTCAATCATAGCCAAGCAATAATCCTCAGTGTAATGAAAATGTTCCTTGCAATATTGTTATGGCTAAAATACAGGCTCTTCTAGCTCTAGAATATCTCTGTTGTTACATACATTGCCAAGTATTTTACATACAGAGCCATAGAACACCCATGTCTGCTTCGTCCATGTGAAAGTTCTGGCACAAAACATGTATTTAGTCAAATATCTCCACTTTTCCACCGGATTCGCATGGACATCTTTCACTCCGGGCAAAGGGGCCCAGAATAATGGGTGAGTACAAACGGAGCGCCGATCACATTTTAGCCCTGGTCCAGTGCTTATAGAGTGTCTAGAGATTCGCCAACACGCTGGACCAGGGCTAATCACATTTATGCCGCACATGTCCCGGCACTCACTGGAAGCAGACACGGGTGTTCTATGGCTCTGTATGTGAAATACTTGGCAATGCATGCAACAACAGATACATTCTAGGGCTACAGCTCTTCTAGCCTGTCTGTGAGGTATTACAGCGGGTAAGTTCTTAGCATCAGTGGTACAACATCCTGTTCCTATTGGATAAGTCAAGTTGGAGATTGACTTCTGGAGAGGGCAGGCAGGGTGAGTGAGGACTGAGGAGATGATGCTCATATGCGAGCTCGTTCCCTCTGTAGTCTGGAGTTGTAGGCCCGAGATACCGTGTTCCAAGCATCCATATACCTGTCCATGCACATGGCAATGCATTTCTGGAGAGAGAGAGAGAGAGAGAGAGAGAGATACATTTATTTAAAGCCCCCTTAGCCCCGTTATGGGTAATTCCGATGTCAATGAAATATGGAGTAATAATGTAAAATGTGGCCTTCTGTAGTCAGACAGTAGTGCTGGTTATTCTTGTAACAGTTTCACATAAACTTCAATTTGGTCACTCAGTGGAGGATCCTGGATCACCATAATACCATACCTGTTCAGAGTTGTCCAAAGAGTTGCCTGGTTTGCCTACACATTTCTTGAAGCACTTGTCGCTCATTCTCTGAAAGATGTCATGAAGATATGATTGCAACTTGAAAGTAGGCAGCCAACAGTCAACTTTGAATACCACCTTCTTACCACAACAGCAAGTACAACAAAACAATATAATAATGATGCAATTCAATGGCTAGCTTAAAGGAGCTAGCGTTAAGTTACCTGCAGTATCTCCTGCGCGTTAGCTACCGCCATCTGGACCTTGACCTGCTCCATGATCGTCGCAGAATCCATTTTACCGCCCGCTCCGCCAGCTGACATGTCTGAACCAAACCCGTCCATTTCGAGCTTTGGTATTTTTTTACTTCAGACTAATAATGTTATTTTACACTGCACGTGTGTGTGAACCAAATGATAAAAGTTAGCCAGTTGCCCTTGACAGCGCCGGAAGCTTCAGTGCGTCATTTCCACGTGCACATGGGTAGTGTAGTTTTGGATTAGTGGTTAACACGCAGAGTCACATGTTTTCCACTTGGTGGCGTTGTATTCAAAGATATCAAGGGTATGTGATTTTGTTTGGTTAAATAAGTAAATTGCTCTTATATTTTCATTATTCTGATAGTAGGCCACTGGGCCCCAGCTCTTTATTAAATAGAAAATGCATTTTCAGGCCAGGACACAATTAAGTTTTATCCAATCAGGATAGAGAACTTATATGGAACTTATATGATACTCATGATACAAAGAAATGCGCAACAACACAATACAAATGAAGCTGATGAATGGGTACTCTCTCCTGATTGGCTGAAATGTTGCCAGCTACCTGAAAATGTTCTGTTTATCAAAGAGATGGAGACTCAGAGACAGTAACCCCTGTTACTGAACAAACATTATATTGAAGAACAGTACACTTTTTGTTTTAACCAAAAACTAATACCTATACATTTAATGGAGGATTAAGATTGGAATAAGACCATTCACATGACCCCTTTAGCCTAGCATTCTGTTCTTCTCCCTGATAGTTTGTATGTGTGGTGATGGCATTGTTTTGGTGTTGTTGAAGCAGCCCAGACATGAGGCGGTCCCACTCCCCAGGACCCCCCTTACTGTATATTTCAGACTGGATGACCTCAATGAGATCGCCAGCTGCCCTGAGAAAATAGCCTACAGTAGAGACAACAATCAATGGTGGAAGAAGTAACTGCCGCATGTGCACGTTTATATTTGTGTATTAATTTAAGTATGTTGTTAATGCATGATACCGCATATGCATATGTAACGGTCTGTAGTCTGTTTTTGTTTTTGGTTTATCTGTTCATCATCTATATCTTTATATGAGTACATTGATGCATGACGTCTCTTTTTCTATATTTTCAAATAATTGTAGTGGACTAAAAGATTAAAGATTCAGTATTTGCCTCTGAGATGTAGTGGAGTGAAGAAATTAAAATACTCAAGTAAAGTAAAAGTACATTGTAGTAGGCTACAGAACCTGAGTATATGTACTTAGTTACTTTCCAACACTGATATTTCAGACTGGATGACCTCACTGAGACGGCCACCTGCCATGGGAAAATTAACATGTAATACAGTAGAGACAACAATATAGTGACCGTTACTGTCCGCCACGCTGCAATGCAAGACTGTTCACTGTTGTGGTGCTGGGAGGATTTGAAAAGAAATTGTGGGGGGTCTGACTGGCAGTATGTAAGAGTAATTAACAATCAGTTATACAGTGTGTGCATGCAAGCACGCACACGCACGCACGTACGCATGCATGCACGCACGCACGCACGCACGCACACACACACACACACACGCACGCACACACACACACAATTCCTGTGGCCCCAAGCCACAGGAATGAATGAGGTGGTGGTGGTATAGGGTTAAAATGCAGTAAAATGATTAACCTTAGATTACAATCTTGAGTTCATTAAACTAATCTTCTTAAAATCGTAATCTCCCATTGGCATACTTGTAGGCTACATGAACGCATTTGACTCTATCAGCAATAAGATGCAATGATGTTATCTCTATAACAGATTTGCCAAGAACATTTGCCCACACACAGAATTTGTCCCCTGCATTTAACCCAGGGGGTTAACTCAGGGGGCAAACACTGACCATGAATCTGTCCCTAACATGTCTTTTGTTTTGGAAACCCACATGAACATGGGCCTTCCACACAGAAAGTCCCCAATCAGGTTCGAACCCAGGACCTTCTTGTTGTGTGGCAACAGTGCCAACCACTGAGCCTTCCAGTGAAGATGACAGTAAAAATCACACCTGTGTGAACGGAGCGGTGCAAATATACATTTATTGTTATAGTTAATGTACTCTACTGTGCTCTGTACTGTATTGTAGTGTACTGTGCAGGGGACCCCGGAACATTCAGACTCCCAGGAACACGCCCAGGGTGCCGGCCCGGTTCCGGTGAGCTGCCCCGCGTCCGAAACGGCAGAGAAATGACAGAGTTACCATGTGGGGGTCCGCGGGGGTCCCCGGAACATCCAGAGCCCCAGGAACGGCCCAGGGCTCGTACTGTAGTTCACTCTGTGCCACTTTACTCTGTGCTGTACTCTACTGGCCACTTTAGGTGCAGCTTTCCGTGCTCAGACATACATACATACAGACATCACAGACACAGAGACAGACATGGATGGACACACATAGCTGATAGCTCTGTAGTGGAGCGGAGGCACCGCTCAAAAATAAACTGTTACATTTAAACAATAATAATAATACAATATGCAACACATTTTAAGTACTGCTCTTTTCTTTCAAGGTCAATAACACAAAAGGATACAAAAACAATCTATGTTGTTAGAAAGGATGACTGAATGAGTATCTCGACTCTAATGCATCTCACACACACACACACACACACACACACACACACACACACACACACACACACACACACACACACACACACACACACACACACACACACACACACAGTAGGCTACTGTGTACTAAACAACCAAGAAACGGGGCAGCAGTATAATCTTCAAAAGCAGTTGCTGATTGACAAGAAGTGGGAGAGAAAGAGATGAATCAAAAAAGAGAGACAGAGAGAGAGGGGGGGGGGGGGAACCTGATCAGTGTGGTATCGACCCTGGCCAGCTGGTACTGCTGGTGTTGATGGTGGTGGTGAACCGAGGCCCCACTGAGGCCCCACGGTACTTTGAAGATCAATGGCGTGGGTGGGCAACTGGGCATATGGTCACTCACAGTCTGTTTTTGGGCTTGATGCTGTGAAGGTTCAATGTCCACCAGAGCCTTTATTGTTGGAACACATCTGAAAACGTCAGCTATTCATATCCCTTCCCTTGTCATTTCAAATGTATCTTTATTTTAGTAGGTGTGAACACTAGTATCTAACACCTCTATTGTTTGACCCATTGTTGTGTATCTTGGAATCCTTTCTTTTTTCTTACACCCATGACCACATACATGCTGTTAAGTAAATACCGGTAGTCTAGTTGAATCGAGCAGTGAGACATTCTTGAGAAGTTTCCATGAACCTCATGATTGCTTGAATCCTTCAGAAAATGCTTGGAATTTAGCTGAAGACAATAACCCATGGTGCTCTGAAGGACTTTAACCTGCCATATGATCATCATAATGACCTTTAGCTGTAGCCAGCATCAAGTCCAGCTCAATTATAAAGTGATAGGCAGTGGAGTGGACTGGAGTCCTTCATGGGTTCCCGGCTAAATGAGTCATAGTTAATCTTCACATTATTATCATTAGGCCTACAGATGTAAGCCTATAAGTAGATACAACTAGAGAATGTACATTTGCTATTTTGACCAGTTTCACTCTATAGTCTACAGACCACAGTATAGATCAGCTGTGTCCAAGGGACGAATTTTATACGGCCCGCAGCTTCATACCTGAATTGCATTATGACTGGCCCGCCCAACAGTATATGGGACATTTTTACATTAAAGTTTTTTAACCTGGGCATTTCCCAGAGTATAATTTGTCAGTGTTCCTTGTATTTCTTTCTTTTTTTCTTTTTCTTTTTTTACCTTGCTTGCTTGGTTACATTTGGTAATGTGCCATAAGGCTGAAAAAAGGCTGAGATACACTTTTTGTTCACAGCACACACCTGACAAAAGACCATTGATATTAAATATGGATATATAGAAGAGTTTAAATCCGAAGGTACATTATGTAGTTGGCCCTTGGGTGTTTTAATATTTTCTAATATGGCCCCCTTTGAAAAAAGTTTGGACACCCCTGGTATAGATAGACTATGTGACAGACCAATGCCCATATTGAATATAAAAATATATATCAATTAAAATGTTCTTAGATTCGGGGTTCCACTCCAAGAGATAACACACAATTAATGCATACTACTATGTACTATCCTGTTAAATTGGGAGTCATAATTTATTGAAATGATAAGGGTTGAGAATCAAGTCTGTGCTAGAAAAGTTATTAAGTTAGGAATATCTAGGTTAGCTCTGTGTTTCGGTTGAGATTATCTTTATGCGGTCGGTCAACATGTTATTCATGCTATAAACACAGAAATGAATAGGGCTGTTGTTGGTCAGTCAAGGATGTTGGGACTCGGGAGATTCATGAATCTGGGGAAGAGTAGGAGGAGCCAGATGGAACACTACTAGTGCCTTTGGTCTCGTCACTAGTATCACAGTAATCACACAGTGACTGCTGCTGCCTACTGCCTGGTGTCCACGCGGCTGTGGTTAGTTAGCCCGGAGAGGTTTGATAAAAGCTACCAAACTTTGATAACGTTTTGTACGTATAACGTGGAATACACATCGAAGCCCGCGATGGGTTATCAACCATCCATTTCATCGGGACATGTTTTTTCCCCAAAAACTTTGCGGGTCGGAAAGCAGTTTTGTCGAAATTGAGAAACGGCCAGCAACATCTGAGCAACTTCGTTCTTCTGCTGTGCTCCAGCGGTCAACAAAGACACAACTTGGGTAAGGTGGATTACAAATAAATAGTTAGGCTTGTTTGCCATTTAGTGAACTTCCGAAGTGTTTTACTTTGGTTACAGCTTGTAACATCCGACCCTTTGATCTATGCTCCAGCTGGCAGTTGTAGCCGCAGTTTGAGCTTTGCGGACTGTTGCTAACTTCGGAGGAAAGTTGATCACACACCGACCTGCTGACAAAGGGTTACATTTACTGCACAAAACGAATTGGATTTCACGCAGGGTTCGCTTTAGATCGCCCCCGGGCTCACATCCCACGGAAGTCCATGGGTTCTTGTTTCTTGTCACATTGAGTAGTAGACAGTATTTTATTTAGAAGAGTTACTTATAACAAACTGTAGCGTGTATTTCTTCTCTAGTCTTCAAGCTGTCATGGTGTTTTTTATTACGTCTTAGTTCCTACCTACCAGTACCTTGTCTTGGCTACATACATTTAATTTAAATATATTAACAGGCGCTATAATGATATTATAAGTTATAACAAATGTATATCCAGTTGTAGACTTGGTCGCTACACATTGTAGAATGTTTTCTCTTGGATTTAAGTTTGAATTATACACAACAAAATCAAAATAATCAGTTTTATCTTTTGTACAGTCCTTGCATGTTGTCATCAGATATTCTTGAAAGTTAATAGCCGTTGACACACTCAGTCTTGTATGTGTGAGCCAACATGGGAACAGAGCAGTTTGCCAGGAATTTATTGGCTTAAATGCCGTAGAGGTGATTCAGAGGCATGGCATGTTGACAGAGGTGTTGAGCATGGATGTATTTGACACTCAGATGCTTTCTTACCTTCTTATTAATTACCCAAGGATACAACAAGAGTAGATGAATTCAGATCAGACACATTTATTGATTTGACTTTAAACATACTGATATCACTCTGCCACACAGTACGCACACATGCTTTCCTGTATGAATGGCACTTATCTGATCACTTTTCATCCCTGTGATAGTCTTATGGTAGTTTCCGCTTTCACCAAGCATACTGATATGAGGTGTATGACTAATTTCAATCGTGTGGCTTTTTACTTTGCTCTTAATCATCAGCTGAACACTGTATTCTGTTCATTTGGAAAGGGAGTGTAGTGAGCTTTTTGCATCCCTGTAGCACTCGCATCAAACTGACCAGATCGTGAGAGTAGTGTATTTTTCAATCTCCCCCTGGATTATACCAAACTATTCAAAACAAATGGAACATAACTTTGAAATGAGTTATTCATTCCACTGATAAAATGTCTTCCCCCATTGTCTTTCTTTCTCCAGGTCCAAGTCAAGATGTCTGTCAGTAACCACGAAAACAGGAAGTCCCGGTCCAGCTCTGGCTCCATGAATATCCATCTGTTCCACAAGACGTCCCACGCCGACAGCTTGTTGACACAACTCAACCTGCTCCGCAAACGGAGAGTCTTCACAGACGTGGTCTTGAAGGCTGGTAACCGAACATTCCCCTGCCACAGGGCCGTCCTGGCCTCGTGTAGTCGTTATTTCGAGGCCATGTTCAGTGGCGGGCTCCGGGAGAGTCGTGACGCTGAAGTCGACTTTCATGACTCTCTCCACCCAGAGGTGCTTGAGCTTCTGCTCGACTACGCTTACTCAGCCCGAATCCTCATCAACGAGGAAAACGCTGAGTCACTCTTGGAAGCTGGCGACATGCTTCAGTTTCACGACATCATGGATGCGGCGGCAGAGTTCCTCGAGAAGAACCTTCACCCGTCAAACTGCCTGGGGATGATGCTGCTGTCGGACGCCCACCAGTGTCACAGGCTGTACGAACTGTCCTGGAGGATGTGCCTGGCTGACTTTGCTGCCCTCTACAGGACGGAGGACTTCCTCAGTCTGCCCAGGGACAAAGTGCAGGAGCTGATCTTCAGCGAGGAGCTGGAGGTGGAGGATGAAAGCCTGGTGTACGAGGCCGTCATCGACTGGGTCAAGGCGGACATGGAGCGGAGGCACAGCGAGCTGCCGGAGCTGCTGCGCTGTGTCCGCCTCGCTCTGCTTCCTGAGACGTACCTGCTGCAGAACGTCGCCTCGGAGGAGCTCGTGATGGGCCACAAGGTCGGCCGGGAGATCGTAGAGGACGCTGTGCGCTGCAAGATGAGGATCCTCCAGAACGACGGCATCGTTACGGGGTTCTGCGCACGGCCCAGGAAGGTCAGCCAGGCTCTGCTGCTCCTGGGTGGACAGACTTTCATGTGTGATAAGATCTACATGATCGACAATAAGACCAAAGAGATCACACCAAAAACGGACATCCCTAGCCCAAGGAAAGAGTGTAGTGCCTGTGCCATTGGCTGTAAGGTATGTGAAGTGTGTGTGTGTGTAATATAATGTATTTTCTTGCGTGTTAATTAATGTACATAATGTCCTTAATATGTGAATGTCTATAAAAATATTCCTAATGCAGTTTCTTTCTTTCTCTCGTCTCATTTCAGGTCTATGTTACTGGGGGCCGTGGCTCTGAGAACGGGGCTTCGAAAGATGTCTGGGTGTACGACACACTACACGATGAGTGGTCCAAAGCGGCACCGATGTTGGTTGCTAGGTTTGGACATGGGTCGGCGGAGCTCGACCACATCCTGTATGTCGTGGGAGGACACACGTCTCTAACGGGCTCCTTCCCTGCCTCCCCGTCTGTCTCTCTCAAACAGGTAGAACAGTATGACCCTCAGACCAATAAGTGGACACTTGTGGCTCCCCTCAGAGAAGGGGTGAGCAACGCTGCTGTGGTTGGAGCCAAAAACAAACTGTTTGCCTTCGGGGGAACCAGCGTCAACAGAGATAAGTTCCCCAAAGTCCAGTGCTTCGACCCGGTCCAGAACCGGTGGACGGTACCGGCCTCCTGCCCGCAGCTCTGGCGCTACACGGCCGCAGCGGTGGTTGGCAACCATGTGGTTGTGATTGGTGGGGACACGGAATTCTCTGCCAGCTCGGCCTACCGGTTCAACAGTGAGACATACCAGTGGTCCAAGTTTGGCGACGTGACGGCCAAGCGGATCAGCTGCCATGCGGTGGCGTCGGGGAACAGGCTCTATGTGGTCGGGGGGTACTTCGGGGCTCAGAGGTGCAAGACACTGGACTGTTATGACCCGTCGTCTGACTCCTGGGACAGTGTGACCAGTGTTCCCTACTCTCTCATCCCCACTGCCTTTGTCAGCACATGGAAGTACCTCTCAGCCTAGAGGAGAGGAATGATTATGGTTCTTTGGTGAGTTCACTGACTTTCTTAAAATTACATAATCGCTATCGTTGTCAATGTGTTTCTTTTGAGTGGGATTCCATCCCTACTTTACTTTTAGCAATAATCATTATCTTATCACCCCTATGTTGTTCAGCTAAATGCCTATAACATGAATGTGGAATAGCAAACAAGAAGTGTTTTCTTTTTTCTTTTGTTTTTTTTTAAATCGAATGACTTTCAAGACCAACTTGTACTTCACTGAACAGGACCCATGTTTATGACACTTGACTGTGGAAAAGGTCAGTTTAAAATCCCCTGTAGCTGTTTTCAGGGTTGCCAGTGGTTACAGTTACACATTATCTAGCTGCTGGGTGTTGAATAAACACGGAGGAGTCTTGGTTTAGAGTGAAGGAAGAATGTCACCGAGGCTAGTAATTACAGACAGAGCTCTACACTGTAGAGTCTCCAGTACAACAGCAGTGCTCAGTCCCTGAATGCAGTGAGCAGCGATGGTGCAGGGAATGGGATCAGGTCTGTGCTTGCAAGGCCGGCATGAAAGTTGACAGGGTGCACTGCAGGGCAAGCCCAAGGTAGAAACTAATTGCAGATGAGTCAATACATTGAAATGTATTCCAAGATGTGGTGTCATTTGTCTGAAGTGAGGCGACATATGCTGTTTAAAATGCCATTTGGTGGTTAGATGTTAGTTTTTATCCAAAATATGTGCTTTTGTGCAAAAACGGAGTAATTATGGATAAACAAAAGGAAATGTATACATTTTAATGGAGTATCTGTGTCCACAACACACAACAATCAGTGCTAGTCAAAGTAATAAAAGCAGATAAGAGTAAATATTAGACAGGACAGCGGGCAAGGATCCATTTCAAGATGTGATAAGTGATCGACTGATTTGTAACATTCTATGTCTAGGGCCCGAGGGAAAGTCTGTGTGATGAAAAGACAGGTGGCTGACTTTTCATAGCTTCATGTCATTTCAACTCTGATAAGAGATGATAAATTTTTTTCCTGAGGTGTATTGGCTTTCAGGCAGGGTAAGGAAAGGAAAGGCAAGGGGGGTTGATGAAGATGGATAGGGAAAACTGAGAATATTCTCCAGGTTGTTTTGACTTGTGAGTCGACTGGCAATATTAGATCTCGTTTTGTTTTCATGACTTGAAGCCCGTCCTGTGATCTATTGTTGGCACTGATGCAATAGGTGGGGCAAAATTATTTGCCACTCTAGTCAATTGAATTATATTCAGCTCAAACACGGCTTCATCTTTCATCACATTTTAGTTTTTTCCTTCTTAATTAGGGTAATAGTCTTCTAATGTCAAACTGTCATTCCACAAAAGCAAACAAAGCGGCATGGTGTCCTTTATTAACCTTTCTGAATGGGGCTCACTGTGCCTTCATAAAGGGTATGCTGTCCTCTTGATGTGCGTGCTATGCTACAGGTTCAATATGGTTCAAAGAGCAGTGCCACAGAGCTTCAGTCATTCAGCCAAGAAAACAAACACTGATACCGAAACTGGAGCACATGAGAAAGTGTAACCCACTGCTGTTAGCTGCGTCCTTGTGCTAACAAGTTAGATAGTTAATTAATTAATCTATCTATAAATGCACCATGTCTCTGTACATTTGTACGTACGTCTGTAATCCACGTAACTCGAGAAACGTTCGCCCCACTGACTTCAAATTCGACACACGTTCCACACCACCACAGGGAGTGCAGTGCCGGCCTTGAGTTGGTCGGATCCATGGTTGTCCAGAATCGCCAAAAAAGGCCTCTGCCCAGGCTCTGGACAGATGAGCTTTATTCATCGGCCCATAACTAATGAACCGATTGTGGTTACAAAATGTATTTTCCAGGTAAAAGACGATCGTCGGTGACAAAACACTGCGTTTTCTTTACATCCGGTTCATGTCTCGGGTCCCAGTGGACCTTAAGGGTTTACACTGAAAAACACTGGCAGTGAGTGGTGGAATAATTCATTAATTAATACCTGTTAAGAGAAGTGAGAGACAGACGTCCAGCTCAGCATGTTTGCTACTACGTGACTTATTTCTAAACCATGTTATGTTTTCAGATACATATTTTAGTGTGCTGATTAAGTTTAAAATTAGTAATACACTGTCTGGATGTCATCTTGAATGACATCCAGACGGTGTAGTAGACAGAGTAGTTCTGTAATCAAAATCAACTGTGTTTGGAGGAACATGCAGCTATGGGAATCAAACAGGTTAATGAAATCAAGATTGATTTATATTCATCTTAGGGTAGTAGTTTTCGTTCAAAGGAAGAAGTGGCTATATACAAAAATGGAAATGTTCCCATTGTTTTGGCATCTATTGTTGGGTATGCCCATATCATGGCCACGGATATGCTCTAAAAGTGGAACTATGAATTGAATCATTGAATTTGAATTGAATTTCTGCATAGTTTGTTAGTCCAGCCGTTTAGTTTGGCCAAGTTCTACTGTACTTTATCTTCAACAGCTGGTCTTCATCTAAAGGAAAATGGGGAAAGTAATTTAAAAGCACCCCTTTGTGTGCCACTGACAAGCAGCTGGAGAGAAAAGCTGAGCGGCAGCAAATTTATGAGAAGCAGGGGGCTTATGTTTGACTTCTCCCTACAGTAAACAGCTGTATGAGGAGGAACTCCGGGCTTAGCAGCATGGGGCTCCTGGTATATACACTGCTTTCATGCTAGTTTAGATTTTTGGGCTGGGGCTACTGGCTGGGATGGAGACAGACAGGCGGGCAATGAAAGATCAAGGCACCGAATCCGTATGAGCTTTCAAGAGTTACAGTAGCAACCATCCTGCTGCCCGAGTCTTTATGTTTAATTACAACTGACATGGAAAAAGCTCAGATTTCCAGAAGCCTTGCTTGTTAAGCGGGCATCCTACCCTGTTCCTCTGACGCCACGGCACCAAGACGCTAGACTCCCTCTCACCCGTGACGGGGGGGGGGGGGGGGGGGGGGGGGCAAAACGAAGAGGGATTTCTGGGACTGGGAAAAACAAGAGTGAGACAGTGCTGCAGTTGGGCTATATTTTGCACCGTTTGGCAGCCACGACTAACGTTGGGTTAAAAATAGTACTCTTAGCTCCCTAGGCTGTCAACTTTCAACCAGGGTCAGAGAGAGAAATAATTGTGTGTGTGTATGTATGTCTGTGTGCCTGCATCTTCATGTTTATGAGGGGCTGAAAACCATCACAGTCAGGGTCTGTTTTTCCTCAGTATCCAGTAATGTTGTGAGCTGTGAAACTTTGTATGACACACACACACACGCACACACAAACCGGCATCACATTGCTGGCATGGCCTGTCCTTTAAAAAGCCAGCCATCCTTATTCTAATTTGGGAGGAATGAAGGTATGGCCTGGGTCTCCATTAGCAATAATTTGTCAATGCTGCTTTGCAGTTGACAGGTTTTATGCTTAATTTATACATCCTCTTACAATGGTGGAGGACACAAATAGCAGATCTACAAGCTCACAACGCGTGACTCATGGGCTTGTAGATCTGTTTTCTTTTCTTTTTTTTGGTACACAACACGGGCGTACAACAATATAAATATAAAGCCTTCAACTTGTCCAGGCATTCTGTTGGGTCTGCCCTGCTTGTTAAGTTGTTATTATGAGGCCGCTCCAGTGTTGTCGTCACCACCTCGTGTCTATCCCTGCATTACCCCAGATGTGACTAACCGCAGACTGCATGGCCAGACCAGAACCCACTGTTGATGGAAAAGTATTTGTAAATGTGAAAGTATTATGGCTTGTTTGTTATTATGGCCGAGAGTAGAGATGAAACAAAGATTTATTTTTGACAGAGACACAAAATACGAAACCGACATATAAAGCATTGGTTATTCAGCTTGACTTTCTCCTTTCATCACCTTTTTGCTTGTTGTAGCTAGTTGTTTTCTTAAGTTCTTTTAATATATGCTTTTCACTTTTAATAAGGTAGTTGCCAGTAATGTGTATAATATGGTAGTTGGTGGTGGACACAGTACAATTATCGTATATAGAGTGTAATATTTTGCTTCATCCTGTCTCTGCATTATTAGTTTGTGGTGGAGTGAAGGCAGACAGAATGTAATTGGAGATTCCTGCACAAAGTTCAGCATGGTCCCCCCCCCCCCCCCCCCCACACACACACACACACACACACACACACCACTGAACTATAGAGGCATAGAAATGGCTATTTAGTTGTCTACTTGTAAAGCTGCCCTTTCTTCTCTGCACCCATTTCCACCTTCTCCATCCACTCATACATTCCTCCCACCACTCCCCCAGCAAACACACGTCCAAAAGTCACCGACGCAAGCATTCTCCTTTTTAAAGGTTTCAAATGAAGCCCTTATGAGGAGGGCACGGTTCTGTGTGATACTAGGGTACACCTGGGGGGGTCAAAGGTCGCTGGGGTGGGGTGGGGCGGGTGACTTCATCCCCAGACAGCTGCTGTAAAACGGAGAGGTCACTGCAGGACCATGGAGGAGGAGGAGGAGGAGAAGAGGGGCCCCACAGGCCCACACACTCTATTCTAATGTTTTATTAATGTCTGGCTGTGAGGGCCACCAGCAACGCATGCTGAATGAGCCTTTTATTGTGGCATCTGTGTACAACAACTATCCCTTTCCCTCTTCTCGGTCAACCCCATCACACACACACACACACACACACTGTACAGATGCAGAGCACGCGCACATCATGTGTCTACGGTCCCCTGAGTAATCAATCTGCCACATTACAGCCCTCGGCACGGCTTCTGAAATTTGCATAAACCTAATAGAGTTTTTATTGGTCTATTTTTCAACATGCTGAGAGTGACAAAAAAGTAAAGGGTAAAGAAAGATGCTGAAAGTGGCTGAATAATCTCCCAGACTAATTTGATTAACTCCTTTAAAAACAGATGAGCTGTCATACAGTTAGCTGGGGTCTTTTCAGAACAGCCAGCTGGGCTTAGAGACGCTTTGTAATTAATCTGCATTATGTAACATTTGTCTCTCTGAAGTAGCAATAGAGTGGCTGGTATTCAGTCACAGCGCCATTACTTTGTGCCCGCTGCTAGCTGCAATCCAGCACTGAAGACTATTGTTGCTGTCGGCCAGAATGCCTTTATCTCCATATTTCGTGTGTGTGAGTGTATATATATTTTTTAAATACATTAATGCCCTAAATAGTCACGAAGCGATGTGAGCTTGTTTTACACATAAGACATGTGCAATAGGGATGCCAGGTTGAAAGTTATTCAGTGTGATGCCTCTATAAATCATGTAATCGACCAAATTCTAGTACATTGGATCCACTAGCACACAGGTTATTTTTTCCGCTTCCTGAAAAGTAACCGTTTTGGACGTACACGTGTTTCCGCCCGCCAGTGGCAGATACTGCTGATTGGTAGGATTTGTCACACTGCATCAGTGGTGTTATTCATTATTGCTACGCCAACCATGGCCTATTTATAAACATGAAACCCTAAAACTCATGTAAATTCATGAGGTAAATGAATGAGGATTTGTCTGGAAATACGTTAGTCAATACAGTGTAATTGTAGCTGGACATTAGTAAACATGATGCAGACCTTGATGGACACGAGGGACACATAAAGGATGGGGACTCTGGTGTGGGTAATTGGGTTTCTTGGGGATGTTGATGCGATGGTATGACAAAGCTAAAGGGAATAGAAATGACTGTCCTTAAGCATTGTGCAAGCACTGTGAAGTCTGCCTAGTTTCTACAGGAAATCATCAGATTTCTATTGAAGCTAGTCTTGGCACTGGTGGAGAAATTAAATGCAGATTTTTGGCTTTCTTGCCTTTTATTGATATGATAATTACAGTGTAGAGTGAGGGGAAGCGAGGAGAGATAGTCAGGGAGTGACAAACCACAAAGGTCCGCCCAACCCGGAAATCGAACCAGGGACTCGGCTGTCAGGCCCTATTTGGTACATGCCTTAACCACTCGACTATGGCAGATTCGGCACCCTGCTAAATGATATGAAACCTATGTGGTTGTGACCTACTACATGATGTACAGGAAGGAACAGTACACACTTTGGAGTGGGGAAGTGTGTACATTTCTTCTCTGAAATCATTGTTTGCCTGCCTGTAGGTGTGTGCAGAGTGGACTCCAGTGGATTCCACTGTGTACTTGTGCCCCCACACTGTATCCATGCGTTCTTTGCTGGAGGCATTTTGTTCTTACCATCAAACAAAAGTCTGTGGGTTGGTAATTATTTTCTTGTGTTCCAGTGATGTTGAAGCCAGCCAATCTGACCACATTCCCATATGGGGCAGAAAGATGCCGTGTGAAAGACGTGTGTGTAGTGTGTTCCAGTCATTTCATGTTTTGTCCTGCACAGCTGCTTGGTCTGGTGACGGTCACAGACTTCACGATGGGAAGAAATCCTATGGTTATTATAGTGCATATTATAGTGCATTAACACGTCGACTGCGTTATAAATTAATCTAAATTAAACTCCCGTTCCCTGTCGATGTTTTCACTAACCTTTGAAGAATTACAATTTCCCAGAAGCCCTAGGAATCGAGCGTCTGTGTTTTTTTCCCCCCTCTTATGTGATCCAAACGTGTGACGTGTCACGGATGTCTGACGGAAACCTTAAAAGTTATCAAAAAACGGCGAATTAAACAAAACAAAAGTCTGGAATGTCGTGATCCACAGTCAAACTGTTATGTGGAGTAGGCTGGAAACACTGTGTAAATTTGATTTCTTTATCCCTCCATGCACTTGCATGCTTATTAAATTCCATGATTTCAGTGTGATTTCAGTAGAGAAAGCCAGATATGTAGCTAGATGGAGCATGGGCTATATGAAATATGTAACGGCATGGTTAGATAAGATTTGGATATCTGACAATCCACAAATATGTGCTGTGGATAGGAACCTACAAGCAGGGACCGAGACTGTATTCGCTATCCTGCTTACGGCTACCTCTCTGTGTTATCTATACAATGAATGTGTTCTTTTTTTATATGGTTGAGAGCTGAACAGCCTTGCTGATACAACCCAGGGTTCTGTCAAACTGACCGTGACCTGGCTGGCAACTTGGCAAGTAATATGAAGAGACTGATTTACAGGCTAGAGCTCATCTCTGGTGACAGTGGTACTCTTGTTGTGTAATGACTGAGTCAAGGTTGGATAATGGCAGTCGGGGAAGGTGCTGTCTGATGGTTATTGAACTGATGACAGTGAGGCTGTGTTTGTGTTTGTGTGTGTGTGTATTACAACTAAATGTGATACAACTTCTCATGAAACTAATTCATTAATTTTAGGGTACTTGATGACCACATGAATCCTTTGCGTAGCTATTCCGAAGGTTACATTTGAAAAATAAATAAACTTTTGAATTACAAAAAAAGAGGCAGATCTACAATCTCACAAAGCAACACGTGACGTTGTAGATTGGCTATTTCCAGCGAAGATATTTAGTATATAATGAAAACGGGGAAGGAGCCTAGGCTAGTATAAAGCCTGTGGGAATCTGGTGAACTGAATATAGGGGTTCAACTTTAAAGGACAATGACACTTCTAGACGTTTAGATTTGTGTATTTACCATGTGTATTTGCCATGTCGTGATGTAACTCCACATATTGTCTAGTTTGCTCCGTTAATTAGAAATTATACAAAATAGTCTCCTTCATCACTCTTCTTCACATAAATATGCAGATTCTGCCAATATACAACATCACAAACGACAAATGTGTGTTCTTTTATACTTCCTGATGATTTTACCGTTTGAAGATCTGGATATGCAAATCCAGTCCACATCTACTTCCGAATACAAATGGCAAAATCAACACACATTGACGGCTGTCTTTCTTTTTTAAATGCCTTACTGGGTTTTGCGATGTTATACTGTATTTTAGCAGTATTTGGTTTCTTTGCGTTATGTGCTAAACGAGTGACTTTGAGAGCTGTTTTACCGTGAAATGTAAATGAACCAGGAAACTATTTTAGATCAATTTCTAATCAATAGAGTAAGATATCTCACCGATATTTGGAGTTATGTCATGGCACGGTGACTATACTGACTATACGACCGAAACTGCTAACCAATGTCATTGCGCCTCAAGTGGTTAAATGAGTTGAGATTGTGCAAGTGGCAAGTGAACAGGAATGCAGGTATACTGTACATGAGTACACATGAAAGGATTGAAAGCCCTCTCCCATGCAATGGAGCGATATACTATCAATATAAAGCTGCTGCTCACATTGTCGTGGAGTGGAGCAGAGTGGATGGGTATTTTAGATGTCTGGTATCTGCATCATGTGCACTCGTAAGAGATTAAAATGGCAGTAGAATTTAAGAGGAGCAGACACACACACCTTCACAGAAGTAATCAAAGCTTCCATCGCTTTTTCAGAGTTCTAGTTGGATAGTTATAGAGTTCTTAGTTGAATGGCTAGTTTTTAAGTTTTTCAGTACTCAACAGTAACTGGCAGATGCTTACCATTCAGTGGAGGTTTAGTTATATCTGCTGGCTTAGACAGCCATGTTAATGAGAGCTCATTAGGCCGACCAAAAAAGCCCCCAGCAGAGACAGGCTATGTCGCCTCTATCTGTCTGCCTCAGGATGGAACACACACTCACACAAACACACACTCACACACACACACACAGACACACTTCATCTTTTCTGGCAGAATCTCATTGCTAGCTTTTGCATCGTTAAAACTATGCAAATGAGAGATCCATTTCAGTCTCCTTTTCTCTCCTACCCCAAAAAAGATATGTTCAGGCATTCCATCTTAACAGCAGGGGAGGGAAAATTAGATGCTAAAATATCTCTGAGGCCGCAGAGACGGGATGGGATATGAGAGATTCCAGCTCTGGTAGCCAAAGAATTCACCACAACGTATGCAGTGCAGAACTGGCGCTCAACACATTTAGGAACTCCAAATTAGATGCTAATCAGCACTGAGAAGGGAGAGCTGAAACCCCCCAAATGTACAATAAATATTGTAGTAAGTAAATAAATTATAATTCAGGTTTTGGAGTGTCCGTCCATCCGTTGTACGCACATCACCTAGAGATTTAACTCTATCCACTAAAAGGGATATTTAATTTATTTCTTAATGACATAAATGGTTAGAGCTGCTTAATCCTGCATGCCTGGAGGACTTTGGCTAAATACTGCCCATTCCTAAGGCATTATTAATGCTATGTGGGTAAGCCTGATAATGTGGTATGGTGATAAGCTGATCTGTAAATCTGAATGACTACATTGCTCTCTGTTCTATGAGCATGTCCAGACTGCCCTACGGTCATGTGGTCCGCCTTCACACAAATCTGAAGGATTCCCATAGAGTGGCTCTTCAAGAGTTCTTTGCATGCCTAACGCCATGTTCTTTCTCTCTCTTCCCAGATCGGACAGCAGTGATGTCTGGAATGCAGGCATGTGTCTCCCTCCGATGGCTGTGGAATTCTGCATGGGTGTGGAGGAGAAGAGGGGGGTAAGGAGGGTGTTCCTGCTGGCTATCGGTACAACCCAGCATGAATTGCATGTCCTCTGCATTGCAGGACCAAAAGACACAGGTTCTGGGAGACCGCTCAGTGACTCTGTGACTACAGGCCTTGTGTCTCCTTGCCCGGCCCATACCCCCGTTCCGGCCTCTCCCCACCTGATCTGTATCCTGATCATGTCTCCTTGTGGGAAACTGCAAGCTATCAACGTTGGCTGTCACTTTCTTACCTTTAAAATGTTATATTTTGACACTGTGTTGCGACAAAGTATGAATCAGGTTTTAGTTGTTCAGACCTTCTCTTCCTGGGGCTAACAAACTGAGGGAAAGAACTGACCGTATCAATCCAGCACAGTTCAACTAACTGACTGACTGTATAATCGCAGAACATCAGAAAAAGAGTTTGAGACTCGTCGAACTCTGGAGGGACGACATTAGTGTTGTCACTGACTCATTTATGATGGCATGAGGAGGATGCCATTTTGTTTCATTTTGCGACCGATGTTAAAATAAAGACATGCATGTATATACTTGTGTATTGTTGTGGCTCATGCTCCTCTCCTGACACTGGCCGCTTTTCTGTTTCTCAGGTATAATTTACTTGGACTGCTGACCGAATACGGCCTTTGCCATGCCTCGCTTTCTGGCTAGTGTATGATTTTGTGCACAGAAGCAATCTTTGTCTCTGTATTTTTAGCAGTTGGACGCAAACGTCCCTCAATTTTGGTCAACTAAATCTGTATCTTCTTCCTTAAGTTAAAAAACTTGGCCGAGAGAATGTGACCCATGATGATTAAAAAGAAGATGCATTTCTATTCTAAGTCACGATGTTGCTGCAAATCATGTCATTTTTTTCCTGTGTTTTGTGTCTCAGGGTTATATATAGTTTGTTTTGTATAGATAGACATTGTCTCTATTTGCTCAAAGTAGGCTAACCTAGTCTTTTCTGTTATGAAAATGACCTCAAAGCTCATGTTTTTTTTAATGTATATTTTCTGTGAATGTACAATTGTTACACAAGTTTTGACAAGGCTCCATTTACAAATTACACTAATCTTTTAAAGATATTGCCAACCACTGATTTTTCATGTCCAAGCTACAGTTTCGATGCTGTATGAATGCCATGTACATTTATCAAACATACATTTTTCCAAACATGCATGCACATTGCACACACAACTTACAACACCCTCCCAACCTATGTGATATTCTGGACATTCATGGCAATTTGACCAAGTTGAAGCCCCAAAATATTTGTATTTATAGTTTTTCTCTCTGCATTTGTAATGTTAATACAAACCTTTTGTGTATAGTATGTAAGTTTTGTAATTAATTTGTAGTAAACCTTTGATTTGCACATAATTTGTACAAAGATCTCCTTTTTGTCTTAATTTTTGTATCATTGTCATGGCCCATGCTTGGCCAATGTGAATAATCAAAGCATTTTTGTAGCAACATTTTCTGAGTGCATAGATTCTGAAATGTCTTTTTTAATGTAAACTATTGATTTTGCATTATTATGAAAGTTATTGATGAAATGTTACTTCATGTTGCAATAGACATGTCCAGTTCATTTTATAACTTGTCAATAAACCTCATCTGCTTGGAAACGGATGCTCTGTTTGTCTTGTTGTCCAAATAGTAAGTAGAATAGCTGTGTCACTAAAACATCTTTGGCAGCCATATAATCTCTCAGGTATTTATTTTTCAGCATGCTTTGAATACTTTCCAAAACAGGAAAAAAAGAATGGTGGGTTCTTTTAACAGTTGTTCTGCGTAACCCGCATTCCCCGCTATTTAATCCATGTGTCGGTGCTGCGTAATACGCTAAACCCGCTATTTGTTTAATGTGTTTAATTCGCTGTTTCTTAATAATTAAAGAGCGGAAATCTAGCCATGCTCTGGGCTGCTAAGGCTTCTGGGAAAATGAGTTCAATGCAAGTGATTGGTGGGTTTGCTTGGACTACAACATGCTGTGCAGGGTGGTTTCGTTTTGCATTGTAATGGCGGCATGGTTTTTCTCAACAAACCATGGGACTATTTTCCGCCGGATTTTCGTGAATCAAAGCTGCAAATACTTCGGCGTATGCTCCAAAGGTAATAGATCGATCCCGGCAGCCTAGATAGGATGGATGGATAGATGAATCTAAGGCCCCAAAAGTGTTAACAGGGTCCAGGAAAGATCTTTTGAATTACGGACCCTTTGTTTGTTTCAAATATCTTTATTGTGAACAACACTTTGAAGTGCTCACGCATTTTCCTTTTTTCAAGGAGAAATGATGTAGATGGTAGCAAGATGGGAGCTCTCTGGTGCATCTGTTGCCCCCACGACCCGACTACGGATAAGCGGTTGAAGATGGATGGATGGATGGGAGCATCCAACCACCTCTGTTCCATCTGAGGTCCTCAAAGCATTCTGTGATCATGGAGGCGAGTGCAACAGAATAGAAGTCATTCAGACTTACTGCAGAAAAGTGTTTCAGTACCTGTCCGCCACAACGGTGGTGTATTTGAAGCACATGAGGAGAGCCGCTTGAAGATGTCCGTCAGGACTCCAGTCAGCTGTTCAGCGCAAACCCAGAGACTGCGTCCAGGGTTTCCATCAGGACCAGTAGCCAATGCCATACGTGCATTTGTGCACAGTAACGTAACGCATGCTGATGCAAATACTTATAAATCGTATTCATAGTTTCACTTCAAATGAAACAACATGAATTGTCCCTGTCCCAATATGGAGATATAGAGATAAAAGGAGACACTATTTTTTTCCTCAAAAGTAAATAAATGTTTCGTTGACCTGCAGACAGTGCTGCAGTGTTACCTGCCACTGAACAGTGGAATGTGATGAAACGCCCTTCCTTCTGCCCCAGAACAGAGACACCCACCGCAAGGTGCAATTCAGCGTAATGGCTGATTATGCGGTATGGGAACTGTCTCCGTCTCTTCCCCTGGCATTTGCCACACAGACACGCACATATGCACACATTGAACACATCATTACCCTCAAATCTCTGAGAATGTACTGATCCTGTTCTGTGGCACTCAGGTGCTATACCAATTCATACCTTTCATTCTTCAGTGTCTAGGTTTTCGTGAGAAATGTCACCCTACAGACAAAGAGCAAAATGAGGTGTTGGCAAAAGGAAAGCTAGCTGGCACATTCCTGAGTGCAGACTGGCAGAGAGAGAGATCATCATTGTGTTTTTTTGCTCATACAGTATCAATGGGCCAACATCCATCTCTAATAATGGCTGGATATCATGCAAACCCAGACCCAACTCTCTTCTATATTTTATGCATCCATTTGTGCACTTTAAATGCATTGCAGCCAGGCTCTGACTGCCTTTGAAAGTTGACTTGTCAACTGCCATTGTCTGCTGCATTACAGTCACCCAAATTGATGTTGTCCAAGGAGTCCAAATAAGAACCCAGTATGCTGTTGTCAGCTTTTGGTTTGATGGTTAATGGGTTGTTGTTTTGTGCTTGTGTGGGCTAAATATGGTTTTATAAAATATAGCGAAACAGCAGATGTCAGGGAAGGGAGGAGAGGACAGACAGAGAAGGAGGATTGCGGCCCAGACATGGACAGTCTGAACCTGTGTGATTGAATGCCGAGCAAACACTGCAACTGGGTGGCAACAGTAAATGAAACCCCCAAGTCTGGTCTGGGTAGACATGCAGTATTAGTTTATGGAGAGTTGAAAATAAACTCGCAATAGTATTTTGGCCGAAATCGTGACCAATTCTTACATATAATTGTCTCATCCAGTTCTCCCTTCCATATAACATTCCCCTAGACTATTTCCCCCTTAGTGTCCACTGTCAAACAGTTGTTCTGCACCAGTGGAGATGTGGTACTTGGGGTTGTTTGGGAAAGGGTGAGACATCGACCCAAGCTGTGCTGCATGGATGGATGGATGGGATGCAATGGTGTGTGTGTGTGTGTGTGTGTGTGTGTGTGTGTGTGTGTGTGTGTGTGTGTGTGTGTGTGTGTGCGCAAGCGTGTGCGTGTGTGCATGCGTGTGTGCGCGCGGGGTGGGCGTGTGTGTGTGCACGTGGGCGTGTGTGTGTTTGTGTGATAAGAAAGTGTATAAAGAAAGCAAGAAAGGAAGGGAGCGGCATGCTAGGGAGATTAATTATGTCATCGATACTGGAAATGGGCAGCATGGCTGTCTGGACTGTTTTGCATCTTGTTTGCAATCTGCTCTCAATTATTTGAATGTCAAATAGTCCTATCTTACATACTGTATGTTTAATACCATACAGTGTTGACGTAGAACGTGATGTGCAAAATGTTTACAAGGGACTAGCGAGCAACAGGTCCAGTGTGAACTGCATGTTACTGGCTATAAATTACATTAAAGCGCTTCTGTAACTAACAAATTACATAAAATCTAGAAACGGCGCTCTGAAACGGCCACAAAATGGTGACATAATGCAACCGCATTGTTAAATATTTTTCAAAGCCACCCCGAAAGAAAAAAAACAACACATCAAAGGATCCTTTTAATTAGATGTACACAATAGAGCAGCTCAAAACCTTCCTCTCACAAGCCATGACATCATGCCTGCCAGAGGCTATGTGTGACCAGTCGAGCATGTAGACATGGTTGTGGCAGTACGGGCACATGGAAACATCAAAGTTTAATGTATGGATTTTCAAAAACAATGCCGATATCTATGCATAAAAAGATGAAACACTTCAGTCTGAAAAGTGGGACCTGGCACTGGACAGAAGGACGATCAGGCCCAGTCAATGGGGCCTATTGTTATGCAAAATGTGCAAACCCAACAATTCCAAACACATTCAGCCAACACACAATTAAACCACCGTGCATAAATAGACGCTTGAAAGTCGGCCGAAGACAAAAGAAACCCAGAATTCACCAGAAAAAAAAGAAAAAAATAGTGAGAGAGGGAGGGGAATAACAGGAGATAAAGGACAAACCGCCACAACAATCTGGACTGATGAATGGTTTTTGAGTGTGTGTGGGTGTGGGTGTTTGCTTTTGAGTAAATGTTTAGTGCATGTGTGAGTGTGTGCGTGCATGTGTGTGTGTGTGGGTGGGGAGGGGGGGGGGGGGGGGCTGCAGGGCATGTGTCTGCATACAAGGTTGTAGTTTGTGCATCTGTGTGTGGTAGAGAGGCGGAGGCAGGGGGGGGGGCAGTTCTGCTTCTGGTTATCTCCCAAGAAAGGAGGCAGCGAGCTGGAACGAACACCCCAAATATTGGCGTGTGTCTGCTGGCCTGAGAACCCCACAGCTGTGGCCCCTGAAACCCCCCCCCCCCCTTTTCGCCTGCTCTGGCTAGGGA
Organism: Electrona antarctica; assembly: GCF_951216825.1. Taxonomy (NCBI): domain Eukaryota; kingdom Metazoa; phylum Chordata; class Actinopteri; order Myctophiformes; family Myctophidae; genus Electrona; species Electrona antarctica. The sequence continues at coordinate 20,101,384 of NC_136812.1, forward strand.
CAAAAGCCCCTTGATTAGGTCTTAGAATGGACCTTCACTCACCTTCCCCAGGGAGGGAGCCAGGCAGACGCCTCCGCTGGCTGGACAAGGGAGCCCCACAGGGAGAGGATCGATGCACACACATTATGGTCAAATCAAGGGCCGATCCGTCCAGACAGGCCTTTGCTTTCAACCATCAAAGGGGTTAATTAGATAGGCTCAACATAGGTTAAATCAGCATTGGTAATCTTATCTTCCTCTACTGAGGACTACCTGGAAAGGTTTTGTTATTATCAGTTATGTTATTCTCTGTCCGCAGTGCATTGTGGACAGATCATATTATGGTTAATAAGTAATGCCCTTCCCTAAGAAATGGTTAAAACAGAGGACATGGTCAGTAAGTCTAATCAGCTATGTTGAGCAATAGATGGAAAGGGGGAATGCATCCTGTCAAGCCTGGTAAGGATTTGGACAAAGGACTGGGAGATTTACACTTGTAAATCCTCTCTCACTCCTCTCTCACTCGGACGGAGATACAGCAGTGTACGATAGTTGTGTGTGTGTGTGTGTGTGTGTGTGTGTGTGTGTGTGTGTGTGTGTGTGTGTGTGTGTGTCAAACCACAGCAGTCACCTCAGGCTGCTGGCTCTCTTGATGAAGACACTGGCCTGAATTCCTAGGTGAGACTGTGGTTCTGTGTGTGTGTGTGTGTGTGTGTGTGTGTGTGTGTGTGTGTGTGTGTGTGTGTGTGTGTGTGTGTGTGTGTGCGTGCGTGCGTGCGTGCGTGCGTGCGTGCGTGCGTGCGTGCGTGCGTGCGTGCGTGCGCGCATGCGTGCATGTGTGCGTATGTGTGCATGTGCATTTTCTTGCATGTTATGTTGTATGTGTGTCTGTTTGTCCCCCAATGTTTGTCTCTGCTTATGGCTGGCTGTCTGGCTGGCTGGCTGACTGGCTGGCTGGCTGGCTGGCTGGCTGGCTGGCTGGCTGGCTAAGCACGGAAAGAGTCAACAGTCTGAGCCAGCCATACAGACAGACAGACAGACAGGCTAACCGCTCAAGTGAATGTAGTGAGCTGTCTGATCTATCCTGCCTGACACTGACTGGGAGAACACAGCAGTGCAGCAGGTTTGCTCCCTGCCACGTGAAGGGAAAGGAAAGGTCAGATAATTCCAGAACCCTGCTTCAATGCAGCTATAACATCTGCAAACTTTACCCTATATGCAACCACTTGGCTGTAGCTAACTGTAATGCAAGATTCCCTATGCTTTCTTTCTTTTCATCTAATTTTTCAAGTGAACAGTGCCTTTTATCATGATGATGATGATGATGACACCACTTTTGATCTGCGTGATGCAGGGGCCTAAAAAGTTTATACGGAATAAAGAAATCACACTCGTGTGAAATAAGGGGCGCCTGGCTTTTAGAAGCCTGCACATAATGGCAGGGTCCCAAAAAGGGTCACAGTACATTACAGACAAAAGGCTGTTCCAGACAGGTCAGCTGAGCTGACCCATTCGGTACCATGTCGTAAAAAAGGTCATACTATATTACATCATAGACCGGTGCCCGGCATCGGCAGGCATGGGGCCACGCAAGTCTAGAACAATGCAAGTTGGGTATGCTCGGCCCACCCGGTTATGCACCTGCAGTATATTGCTACATTTTTCTTTACCATGACACTTTAATGATGCACATGAAACATGAAACATGAAACATGAAATTTTAATTGCTGCTATATGATGTAATTTTAAACCTAATGATCTTTTCCTCATGTGTGTGATTTTATAAGCCTTTTTATAGGCTGGATATGTTTTCCACCTGCACAATAAGCACTTCTGCCTATTGGACTTTGTATATTTGCTTTTGACTCTGCCTTCCTGTTATTTGACTTCTTCTGTGTTCCATTCTTCTCTATAGTTTCTCTTTCCCTATTCAACCTTCCTGTAACTGCAATGTTACAGCTACACAAAAATAATCTCACCCACTCTTTTACACCTGTAACAGTGTGATGTGATGTGTGTGATGTGACGTGAAGTTGATTATTATGTTTCTGACTACATAATATAGCAACCTTTTACTGTCTATTTCGCTCTCTCTCTCTGCAGATGAATTGCGTGGCTTCTATTTTTGACAGTGTCTGTGCAGAGCTGCGGCTTTGACAAAAGGAGAGAGCATTGTGACAGGAAGGCACTTTGAGGGTTGCCAGCATTTGGCCACAGTAATAGCTGTTTACACAATAGAATAATTACCCAGTAAATTGCAGGGGGACAAAATGAAAGGGGAGAGGAGAGCAGAGGACAGAAGAGGAGAGTGGAGGAGAGGAGAGCAGAGGACAGGAGAGGAGAGCAGAGGACAGGAGAGGAGAGGAACAAAGTGGTGTTGGCAGGCAAACAGTGAGAGAGTTGATTGTTCAGGGTTCAGGCTTTTGATGAGCCGCTCTGTTTTATGTTTGTTGCCTCAGGGCTGGGTGTCACACATGCACGCACGCACGCACGCACGCACGCACGCACCCCTGCACGCACGCACGCACGCACGCACGCACACACACACACTGGTACATACTGTATACACTACGCAGGCATGCATGATACAAACCCACCCAACCTAGCTATTTTACTGCAATTTGCCTTCAGATTCAAATTCCGACTTGCCCGCAATGGGAACTCATCAGAAGGCTCACATATTTGTCCTGTCAATATGATCAAGCCTCCACCTAGCCTGTCCACAAAAAGAACATTTTTAAGATGCTTCGCCCACATGTGTTTTCTTCCCTTTACAAACAGAAGTGGGAAGACCATCTGAAATATGCACTTCGATGAAAGATCCTTTGTGATCCTGTGTCATTACAATAGCTGGACAGTTTAAATCATAGAAAAGTCAGACCCATTTGAACTGAGCGGTGCAACTATACCTGCAAACCCTGTCCGTCGGTCTGTCGTGTGTTAAAGTTAAATAACTCGAAAACTATAAAACATTTCAAAGTAAAAAGTTCCAGCATGTTTGTCCACAGTACGCTGAATTATAACAGGTGTGAATGGAGTTTCTAGGTGAAAGCGATTTTCTGCGACATGTCAAAATCTGCCATTGATCCCCATTATACATTTCTCAAATTTGAAAGCTATATATTTCTAAAACTATGAAACATTTCAAAGATTCCTTTCCAGGCAAACATGTCCACCGTAAAATGAACCTAAATAGGCTTGAATGGGGTTTCTAGGTGTAAGTATGTAGGACTAGTAGCATGCCAAAGTTTGTGCTATTGCCATTGAGAATGCATTGGGCGTTTAAGTTAAATAACTCAGAAACTATAAAACATTTCAAAGTAAAAAGTTCCAGCATGTGTCTCCACAGTAAGCTGAATTATAAAAAGTGTGAATGGAGTTTCTAGGTGAAAGTGTTTTTTTGACGTGCCAATATCTGCCATTGACCTCCATGATAGATTTCTCAAATTTGAAAGCACTATATTTCTAAAACTATGAAACATTTCAAAGATTCCTTTCCAGGCAAACATGTCCACCGTAAGATGAACCTAAATAGGCTTGAATGGGGTTTCTAGGTGTAAGTATGTAGGACTAGTAGCATGCCAAAGTTTGTGCTATTGCCATTGAGAATGCATTGGGCGTTTAAGTTAAATAACTCAGAAACTATAAAACATTTAAAAGTAAAAAGTTCCAGCATGTGTCTCCACAGTAAGATGAATTATAAAAAGTGTGAATGGAGTTTCTAGGTGAAAGTGTTTTTTTGACGTGCCAATATCTGCCATTGACCTCCATGATAGATTTCTCAAATTTGAAAGCACTATATTTCTAAAACTATGAAACATTTCAAAGATTCCTTTCCAGGCAAACATTTCCACCGTAAGATGAACCTAAATAGGCTTGAATGGGGTTTCTAGGTGTAAGTATGTAGGACTAGTAGCATGCCAAAGTTTGTGCTATTGCCATTGAGAATGCATTGGGCGTTTAAGTTAAATAACTCAGAAACTATAAAACATTTCAAAGTAAAAAGTTCCAGCGTGTGTCTCCACAGTAAGATGAATTATAAAAAGTGTGAATGGAGTTTCTAGGTGAAAGTGTTTTTTTGACGTGCCAATATCTGCCATTGACCTCCATGATAGATTTCTCAAATTTGAAAGCACTATATTTCTAAAACTATGAAACATTTCAAAGATTCCTTTCCAGGCAAACATTTCCACCGTAAGATGAACCTAAATAGGCTTGAATGGGGTTTCTAGGTGTAAGTATGTAGGACTAGTAGCATGCCAAAGTTTGTGCTATTGCCATTGAGAATGCATTGGGCGTTTAAGTTAAATAACTCAGAAACTATAAAACATTTCAAAGTAAAAAGTTCCAGCGTGTGTCTCCACAGTAAGCTGAATTATAAAAAGTGTGAATGGAGTTTCTAGGTGAAAGTGGTTTTTTGACGTGCCAATATCTGCCATTAACCTCCATGATAGATTTCTCAAATTTGAAAGCACTATATTTCTAAAACTATGAAACATTTCAAAGATTCCTTTCCAGGCAAACATGTCCACCGTAAAATGAACCCAAATAGGCTTGAATGGGGTTTCTAGGTGTAAGTATGTAGGACTAGTAGCATGCCAAAGTTTGTGCTATTGCCATTGAGAATGCATTGGGCGTTTAAGTTAAATAACTCAGAAACTATAAAACATTTAAAAGTAAAAAGTTCCAGCATGTGTCTCCACAGTAAGCTGAATTATAAAAAGTGTGAATGGAGTTTCTAGGTGAAAGTGGTTTTTTGACGTGCCAATATCTGCCATTGACCTCCATGATAGATTTCTCAAATTTGAAAGCACTATATTTCTAAAACTATGAAACATTTCAAAGATTCCTTTCCAGGCAAACATGTCCACCGTAAGATTAACCTAAATAGGCTTGAATGGGGTTTCTAGGTGTAAGTATGTAGGACTAGTAGCATGCCAAAGTTTGTGCTATTGCCATTGAGAATGCATTGGGCGTTTAAGTTAAATAACTCAGAAACTATAAAACATTTAAAAGTAAAAAGTTCCAGCATGTGTCTCCACAGTAAGCTGAATTATAAAAAGTGTGAATGGAGTTTCTAGGTGAAAGTGGTTTTTTGACGTGCCAATATCTGCCATTGACCTCCATGATAGATTTCTCAAATTTGAAAGCACTATATTTCTAAAACTATGAAACATTTCAAAGATTCCTTTCCAGGCAAACATGTCCACCGTAAGATGAACCTAAATAGGCTTGAATGGGGTTTCTAGGTGTAAGTATGTAGGACTAGTAGCATGCCAAAGTTTGTGCTATTGCCATTGAGAATGCATTGGGCGTTTAAGTTAAATAACTCAGAAACTATAAAACATTTCAAAGTAAAAAGTTCCAGCATGTGTCTCCACAGTAAGCTGAATTATAAAAAGTGTGAATGGAGTTTCTAGGTGAAAGTGCTTTTTTGACGTGCCAATATCTGCCATTGACCTCCATGATAGATTTCTCAAATTTGAAAGCACTATATTTCTAAAACTATGAAACATTTCAAAGATTCCTTTCCAGGCAAACATGTCCACCGTAAGATGAACCTAAATAGGCTTGAATGGGGTTTCTAGGTGTAAGTATGTAGGACTAGTAGCATGCCAAAGTTTGTGCTATTGCCATTGAGAATTAATTGGGCGTTTAAGTTAAATAACTCAGAAACTATAAAACATTTAAAAGTAAAAAGTTCCAGCATGTGTCTCCACAGTAAGCTGAATTATAAAAAGTGTGAATGGAGTTTCTAGGTGAAAGTGCTTTTTTGACGTGCCAATATCTGCCATTGACCTCCATGATAGATTTCTCAAATTTGAAAGCACTATATTTCTAAAACTATGAAACATTTCAAAGATTCCTTTCCAGGCAAACATGTCCACCGTAAGATGAACCTAAATAGGCTTGAATGGGGTTTCTAGGTGTAAGTATGTAGGACTAGTAGCATGCCAAAGTTTGTGCTATTGCCATTGAGAATGCATTGGGCGTTTAAGTTAAATAACTCAGAAACTATAAAACATTTCAAAGTAAAAAGTTCCAGCGTGTGTCTCCACAGTAAGCTGAATTATAAAAAGTGTGAATGGAGTTTCTAGGTGAAAGTGGTTTTTTGACGTGCCAATATCTGCCATTAACCTCCATGATAGATTTCTCAAATTTGAAAGCACTATATTTCTAAAACTATGAAACATTTCAAAGATTCCTTTCCAGGCAAACATGTCCACCGTAAAATGAACCCAAATAGGCTTGAATGGGGTTTCTAGGTGTAAGTATGTAGGACTAGTAGCATGCCAAAGTTTGTGCTATTGCCATTGAGAATGCATTGGGCGTTTAAGTTAAATAACTCAGAAACTATAAAACATTTAAAAGTAAAAAGTTCCAGCATGTGTCTCCACAGTAAGCTGAATTATAAAAAGTGTGAATGGAGTTTCTAGGTGAAAGTGGTTTTTTGACGTGCCAATATCTGCCATTGACCTCCATGATAGATTTCTCAAATTTGAAAGCACTATATTTCTAAAACTATGAAACATTTCAAAGATTCCTTTCCAGGCAAACATGTCCACCGTAAGATTAACCTAAATAGGCTTGAATGGGGTTTCTAGGTGTAAGTATGTAGGACTAGTAACATGCCAAAGTTTGTGCTATTGCCATTGAGAATGCATTGGGCGTTTAAGTTAAATAACTCAGAAACTATAAAACATTTAAAAGTAAAAGGTTCCAGCATGTGTCTCCACAGTAAGCTGAATTATAAAAAGTGTGAATGGAGTTTCTAGGTGAAAGTGCTTTTTTGACGTGCCAATATCTGCCATTGACCTCCATGATAGATTTCTCAAATTTGAAAGCACTATATTTCTAAAACTATGAAACATTTCAAAGATTCCTTTCCAGGCAAACATGTCCACCGTAAGATGAACCTAAATAGGCTTGAATGGGGTTTCTAGGTGTAAGTATGTAGGACTAGTAGCATGCCAAAGTTTGTGCTATTGCCATTGAGAATGCATTGGGCGTTTAAGTTAAATAACTCAGAAACTATAAAACATTTCAAAGTAAAAAGTTCCAGCATGTGTCTCCACAGTAAGCTGAATTATAAAAAGTGTGAATGGAGTTTCTAGGTGAAAGTGCTTTTTTGACGTGCCAATATCTGCCATTGACCTCCATGATAGATTTCTCAAATTTGAAAGCACTATATTTCTAAAACTATGAAACATTTCAAAGATTCCTTTCCAGGCAAACATGTCCACCGTAAGATGAACCTAAATAGGCTTGAATGGGGTTTCTAGGTGTAAGTATGTAGGACTAGTAGCATGCCAAAGTTTGTGCTATTGCCATTGAGAATTAATTGGGCGTTTAAGTTAAATAACTCAGAAACTATAAAACATTTAAAAGTAAAAAGTTCCAGCATGTGTCTCCACAGTAAGCTGAATTATAAAAAGTGTGAATGGAGTTTCTAGGTGAAAGTGCTTTTTTGACGTGCCAATATCTGCCATTGACCTCCATGATAGATTTCTCAAATTTGAAAGCACTATATTTCTAAAACTATGAAACATTTCAAAGATTCCTTTCCAGGCAAACATGTCCACCGTAAGATGAACCTAAATAGGCTTGAATGGGGTTTCTAGGTGTAAGTATGTAGGACTAGTAGCATGCCAAAGTTTGTGCTATTGCCATTGAGAATGCATTGGGCGTTTAAGTTAAATAACTCAGAAACTATAAAACATTTCAAAGTAAAAAGTTCCAGCGTGTGTCTCCACAGTAAGCTGAATTATAAAAAGTGTGAATGGAGTTTCTAGGTGAAAGTGGTTTTTTGACGTGCCAATATCTGCCATTAACCTCCATGATAGATTTCTCAAATTTGAAAGCACTATATTTCTAAAACTATGAAACATTTCAAAGATTCCTTTCCAGGCAAACATGTCCACCGTAAAATGAACCCAAATAGGCTTGAATGGGGTTTCTAGGTGTAAGTATGTAGGACTAGTAGCATGCCAAAGTTTGTGCTATTGCCATTGAGAATGCATTGGGCGTTTAAGTTAAATAACTCAGAAACTATAAAACATTTAAAAGTAAAAAGTTCCAGCATGTGTCTCCACAGTAAGCTGAATTATAAAAAGTGTGAATGGAGTTTCTAGGTGAAAGTGGTTTTTTGACGTGCCAATATCTGCCATTGACCTCCATGATAGATTTCTCAAATTTGAAAGCACTATATTTCTAAAACTATGAAACATTTCAAAGATTCCTTTCCAGGCAAACATGTCCACCGTAAGATTAACCTAAATAGGCTTGAATGGGGTTTCTAGGTGTAAGTATGTAGGACTAGTAACATGCCAAAGTTTGTGCTATTGCCATTGAGAATGCATTGGGCGTTTAAGTTAAATAACTCAGAAACTATAAAACATTTAAAAGTAAAAGGTTCCAGCATGTGTCTCCACAGTAAGCTGAATTATAAAAAGTGTGAATGGAGTTTCTAGGTGAAAGTGCTTTTTTGACGTGCCAATATCTGCCATTGACCTCCATGATAGATTTCTCAAATTTGAAAGCACTATATTTCTAAAACTATGAAACATTTCAAAGATTCCTTTCCAGGCAAACATGTCCACCGTAAGATGAACCTAAATAGGCTTGAATGGGGTTTCTAGGTGTAAGTATGTAGGACTAGTAGCATGCCAAAGTTTGTGCTATTGCCATTGAGAATGCATTGGGCGTTTAAGTTAAATAACTCAGAAACTATAAAACATTTAAAAGTAAAAAGTTCCAGCATGTGTCTCCACAGTAAGCTGAATTATAAAAAGTGTGAATGGAGTTTCTAGGTGAAAGTGCTTTTTTGACGTGCCAATATCTGCCATTGACCTCCATGATAGATTTCTCAAATTTGAAAGCACTATATTTCTAAAACTATGAAACATTTCAAAGATTCCTTTCCAGGCAAACATGTCCACCGTAAGATGAACCTAAATAGGCTTGAATGGGGTTTCTAGGTGTAAGTATGTAGGACTAGTAGCATGCCAAAGTTTGTGCTATTGCCATTGAGAATAAATTGGGCGTTTAAGTTAAATAACTCAGAAACTATAAAACTTTTAAAAGTAAAAGGTTCCAGCATGTGTCTCCACAGTAAGCTGAATTATAAAAAGTGTGAATGCAGTTTCTAGGTGAAAGTGTTTTTTTGACGTGCCAATATCTGCCATTGACCTCCATGATAGATTTCTCAAATTTGAAAGCACTATATTTCTAAAACTATGAAACATTTCAAAGATTTCTTTCCAGGCAAACATGTCCACCGTAAGATGAACCTAAATAGGCTTGAATGGGGTTTCTAGGTGTAAGTATGTAGGACTAGTAGCATGCCAAAGTTTGTGCTATTGCCATTGAGAATGCATTGGGCGTTTAAGTTAAATAACTCAGAAACTATAAAACATTTCAAAGTAAAAAGTTCCAGCATGTGTCTCCACAGTAAGCTGAATTATAAAAAGTGTGAATGGAGTTTCTAGGTGAAAGTGCTTTTTTGACGTGCCAATATCTGCCATTGACCTCCATGATAGATTTCTCAAATTTGAAAGCACTATATTTCTAAAACTATGAAACATTTCAAAGATTCCTTTCCAGGCAAACATGTCCACCGTAAGATGAACCTAAATAGGCTTGAATGGGGTTTCTAGGTGTAAGTATGTAGGACTAGTAGCATGCCAAAGTTTGTGCTATTGCCATTGAGAATTAATTGGGCGTTTAAGTTAAATAACTCAGAAACTATAAAACATTTAAAAGTAAAAAGTTCCAGCATGTGTCTCCACAGTAAGCTGAATTATAAAAAGTGTGAATGGAGTTTCTAGGTGAAAGTGCTTTTTTGACGTGCCAATATCTGCCATTGACCTCCATGATAGATTTCTCAAATTTGAAAGCACTATATTTCTAAAACTATGAAACATTTCAAAGATTCCTTTCCAGGCAAACATGTCCACCGTAAGATGAACCTAAATAGGCTTGAATGGGGTTTCTAGGTGTAAGTATGTAGGACTAGTAGCATGCCAAAGTTTGTGCTATTGCCATTGAGAATGCATTGGGCGTTTAAGTTAAATAACTCAGAAACTATAAAACATTTCAAAGTAAAAAGTTCCAGCGTGTGTCTCCACAGTAAGCTGAATTATAAAAAGTGTGAATGGAGTTTCTAGGTGAAAGTGGTTTTTTGACGTGCCAATATCTGCCATTAACCTCCATGATAGATTTCTCAAATTTGAAAGCACTATATTTCTAAAACTATGAAACATTTCAAAGATTCCTTTCCAGGCAAACATGTCCACCGTAAAATGAACCCAAATAGGCTTGAATGGGGTTTCTAGGTGTAAGTATGTAGGACTAGTAGCATGCCAAAGTTTGTGCTATTGCCATTGAGAATGCATTGGGCGTTTAAGTTAAATAACTCAGAAACTATAAAACATTTAAAAGTAAAAAGTTCCAGCATGTGTCTCCACAGTAAGCTGAATTATAAAAAGTGTGAATGGAGTTTCTAGGTGAAAGTGGTTTTTTGACGTGCCAATATCTGCCATTGACCTCCATGATAGATTTCTCAAATTTGAAAGCACTATATTTCTAAAACTATGAAACATTTCAAAGATTCCTTTCCAGGCAAACATGTCCACCGTAAGATTAACCTAAATAGGCTTGAATGGGGTTTCTAGGTGTAAGTATGTAGGACTAGTAACATGCCAAAGTTTGTGCTATTGCCATTGAGAATGCATTGGGCGTTTAAGTTAAATAACTCAGAAACTATAAAACATTTAAAAGTAAAAAGTTCCAGCATGTGTCTCCACAGTAAGCTGAATTATAAAAAGTGTGAATGGAGTTTCTAGGTGAAAGTGCTTTTTGACGTGCCAATATCTGCCATTGACCTCCATGATAGATTTCTCAAATTTGAAAGCACTATATTTCTAAAACTATGAAACATTTCAAAGATTCCTTTCCAGGCAAACATGTCCACCGTAAGATGAACCTAAATAGGCTTGAATGGGGTTTCTAGGTGTAAGTATGTAGGACTAGTAGCATGCCAAAGTTTGTGCTATTGCCATTGAGAATGCATTGGGCGTTTAAGTTAAATAACTCAGAAACTATAAAACATTTAAAAGTAAAAAGTTCCAGCATGTGTCTCCACAGTAAGCTGAATTATAAAAAGTGTGAATGGAGTTTCTAGGTGAAAGTGCTTTTTTGACGTGCCAATATCTGCCATTGACCTCCATGATAGATTTCTCAAATTTGAAAGCACTATATTTCTAAAACTATGAAACATTTCAAAGATTCCTTTCCAGGCAAACATGTCCACCGTAAGATGAACCTAAATAGGCTTGAATGGGGTTTCTAGGTGTAAGTATGTAGGACTAGTAGCATGCCAAAGTTTGTGCTATTGCCATTGAGAATAAATTGGGCGTTTAAGTTAAATAACTCAGAAACTATAAAACTTTTAAAAGTAAAAGGTTCCAGCATGTGTCTCCACAGTAAGCTGAATTATAAAAAGTGTGAATGCAGTTTCTAGGTGAAAGTGTTTTTTTGACGTGCCAATATCTGCCATTGACCTCCATGATAGATTTCTCAAATTTGAAAGCACTATATTTCTAAAACTATGAAACATTTCAAAGATTTCTTTCCAGGCAAACATGTCCACCGTAAGATGAACCTAAATAGGCTTGAATGGGGTTTCTAGGTGTAAGTATGTAGGACTAGTAGCATGCCAAAGTTTGTGCTATTGCCATTGAGAATGCATTGGGCGTTTAAGTTAAATAACTCAGAAACTATAAAACATTTCAAAGTAAAAAGTTCCAGCATGTGTATCCACAGTAAGCTGAATTATAAAAAGTGTGAATGGAGTTTCTAGGTGAAAGTGGTTTTTTGACGTGCCAATATCTGCCATTGACCTCCATGATAGATTTCTCAAATTTGAAAGCACTATATTTCTAAAACTATGAAACATTTCAAAGATTTCTTTCCAGGCAAACATGTCCACCGTAAGATGAACCTAAATAGGCTTGAATGGGGTTTCTAGGTGTAAGTATGTAGGACTAGTAGCATGCCAAAGTTTGTGCTATTGCCATTGAGAATGCATTGGGCGTTTAAGTTAAATAACTCAGAAACTATAAAACATTTCAAAGTAAAAAGTTCCAGCATGTGTATCCACAGTAAGCTGAATTATAAAAAGTGTGAATGGAGTTTCTAGGTGAAAGTGGTTTTTTGACGTGCCAATATCTGCCATTGACCTCCATGATAGATTTCTCAAATTTGAAAGCACTATATTTCTAAAACTATGAAACATTTCAAAGATTCCTTTCCAGGCAAACATGTCCACCGTAAGATGAACCTAAATAGGCTTGAATGGGGTTTCTAGGTGTAAGTATGTAGGACTAGTAGCATGCCAAAGTTTGTGCTATTGCCATTGAGAATGCATTGGGCGTTTAAGTTAAATAACTCAGAAACTATAAAACATTTAAAAGTAAAAAGTTCCAGCATGTGTCTCCACAGTAAGCTGAATTATAAAAAGTGTGAATGGAGTTTCTAGGTGAAAGTGCTTTTTTGACGTGCCAATATCTGCCATTGACCTCCATGATAGATTTCTCAAATTTGAAAGCACTATATTTCTAAAACTATGACACATTTCAAAGATTCCTTTCCAGGCAAACATGTCCACCGTAAGATGAACCTAAATAGGCTTGAATGGGGTTTCTAGGTGTAAGTATGTAGGACTAGTAGCATGCCAAAGTTTGTGCTATTGCCATTGAGAATGCATTGGGCGTTTAAGTTAAATAACTCAGAAACTATAAAACATTTAAAAGTAAAAAGTTCCAGCATGTGTCTCCACAGTAAGCTGAATTATAAAAAGTGTGAATGGAGTTTCTAGGTGAAAGTGCTTTTTTGACGTGCCAATATCTGCCATTGACCTCCATGATAGATTTCTCAAATTTGAAAGCACTATATTTCTAAAACTATGAAGCATTTCAAAGATTCCTTTCCAGGCAAACATGTCCACCGTAAGATGAACCTAAATAGGCTTGAATGGGGTTTCTAGGTGTAAGTATGTAGGACTAGTAGCATGCCAAAGTTTGTGCTATTGCCATTGAGAATGCATTGGGCGTTTAAGTTAAATAACTCAGAAACTATAAAACATTTCAAAGTAAAAAGTTCCAGCATGTGTCTCCACAGTAAGCTGAATTATAAAAAGTGTGAATGGAGTTTCTAGGTGAAAGTGTTTTTTTGACGTGCCATAGGTCTGCCATTGAGCCCCATTCTGAATTTCTCAAATTTGAAAGCTATATATTTCTAAAATGAAACATTTCAAAGATTCCTTTTGAGGCAAACATGTCCACCGTAAGATGAACCTAAATAGGCTTGAATGGGGTTTCTAGGTGTAAGTATGTAGGACTAGTATAGCATGCCAAAGTTTGTTCTATTGCCATTGAGAATGCATTGGGCGTTTAAGTTAAATAACTCAGAAACTATAAAACATTTAAAAGTAAAAAGTTCCAGCGTGTGTCTCCACAGTAAGCTGAATTATAAAAAGTGTGAATGGAGTTTCTAGGTGAAAGTGGTTTTTTGACGTGCCAATATCTGCCATTGACCTCCATGATAGATTTCTCAAATTTGAAAGCTATATATTTCTAAAACTATGAAACATTTCAAAGATTCCTTTTCAGGCAAACATGTCCACCGTAAGATGAACCTAAATAGGCTTGAATGGGGTTTCTAGGTGTAAGTATGTAGGACTAGTAGCATGCCAAAGTTTGTTCTATTGCCATTGAGAATGCATTGGGCGTTTAAGTTATATAACTCAGAAACTATAAAACATTTCAAAGTAAAAAGTTCCAGCATGTGTCTCCACAGTAAGCTGAATTATAAAAAGTGTGAATGGAGTTTCTAGGTGAAAGTGTTTTTTTGACGTGCCATAGGTCTGCCATTGAGCCCCATTCTGAATTTCTCAAATTTGAAAGCTATATATTTCTAAAACTATTAAACATTTCAAAGATTCCTTTTCAGGCAAACATGTCCACCGTAAGATGAACCTAAATAGGCTTGAATGGAGTTTCTAGGTGTAAGTATGTAGGACTAGTAGCATGCCAAAGTTTGTGCTATTACCATTGAGAATGCATTGGGCGTTTAAGTTAAATAACTCAAAAACTAAAAAACATTTCAAAGTAAAAATGTGTCATAAAACTATGAAATATTTCAAATATTAATTTTCAGGCAAACATGTCCACCGTAAGATGAACATTTAAAAGTTTGAATGGGGTTTCTATACTCCTAGTATAATACTTGTATACTGGTATACTCCTAGTTTAACTTACAGTACTGTATACTATGTGCTGTGTCTGGTATCCTGTGTCTTGCTTGGGTCCTGTAGGATTTGAGATCGTTGAAGATACCGTGTGCGTTGGTTGAAAGCAGAGAGGTTTCTTTTATGCTGTTTAGTCTGCTGTCAGAGTGATGTGTCATTATCCCCATACAAGGAGATCCAGATACTGTCAGGTATCAGGTGGGAATCGTTATTCCCACCTGATGATCCAAATGATGATGTCAGTCTTGATCCCCATATATGGAGATCCAGATACTGTCAGAGTGATGTGTCGTTATTCCCACCTGATGATCCAAATGATGATGTCAGTGTTGATCTGCCCATATATGGTAATGGGGCATTCCCAGCTGATACCCTAATACCATCCCTGTTATGCCCATATATGGAGACGATCCCTTTTGAGTCTTGACTCAAGTTGACTGATACCTGTTCATTCAAACTCCAGACGGGCCTGCCCCAAAGATATTAGTGCACCCGTGCCCAGCAACCACCGAAAACTAGAGTTCTCAACAGGCCCGAAAGCGCCAGCTCTCGCCCAGCAGTCTGCCGTTAAGTTAAGTTTAAGTTAAATATCTCAAAAACTACAAAACATAAAAGTAAAAAGTTCCAGCATGTGTGTCCACAGTGAACTGAATTAGTGTGAATGGGGCTACGCCCCGCTGAAATAAATGTTACATATTTGATTATGAAAAAATAATCATTTACCGATTATATTATATAAAATAATGTGGCACGTGTGAGCTTTTAGATTTGATATATATGTTCACTATTTGATGATGTAGGGCTCGACCTTTTTGACTGTGTCGCAGCCCTATATGAGTCCAGGACAAAGTATAATACATGTATAAAACGTTCGCCACGTTGTAGAAATACTAATTTCCAGACCAATGTTGTGCGCGTGCGTACGCACACATGTACATGTTATATTGTGTGTGTGCATGTTTGTGTATTTGCAATCTGAGAACCCATGCATCGTCAAAACATAAACGAAAAACAGTGCCCTCTTTTCCTTGCATTACAGTATCAACAGTCTGTCTCGAGAGACTAGTGTATCTGTGATGCAGCCCTACATCAGTCCAAGACAAAGACTAGTGTATCTGTGATGCAGCCCTACATCAGTCCAAGACAAAGACTAGTGTATCTGTGATGCAGCCCTACATCAGTCCAAGACAAAGACTAGTGTATCTGTGATGCAGCCCTACATCAGTCCAAGACAAATGTATGCAACGTTAGCCATGTTGTAAAAAGACTAATTGTTTCTGGAAATACTGGGATTTTTTCCCCTTCTCATTATTGTCACTTCCTTCCAGTTTCATTAATAAAACAGAGATGAATTCCCAGTTGTGTTGAAGTGGGACTCTAATAAGAGGGGGTTGGGGAACGTTGGGGGAGGGGGGGTTGATATCTTGCCTGAGGTGACACAAGCACACACACGCACGCACGCACGCACGCACGCACGCACGCACGCACGCACGCACGCACGCACGCACGCACGCACGCACGCACGCACGCACTCACACATACACACACACACACACACACACACACACACACACACTCGCTCACTTACATATGCAGTATGCAGTATGCACATACGGTACACACAACACAAATGACCACAAAGCGTCACATTGCGTCAAGACCGTCAAATTGGAGCCTTCCCCCCATTGATATGCTTATAGAATAGTGTACCACAGTGCCTGCCCTCACAGCTGAAGTGTGACAGATGTAAATCCACCCCCAGCACACGCTCACACGTAGTAGCGAGACACACGCCAAATCAATATTATGAAAATCTGTTGTGTGCCATGTATGCGCGTGCGTGCGTGCGTGCGTGCGTGCGTGCGTGCGTGCGTGCGTGCGTGCGTGCGTGTGTGTGTGTGTGTGAGACGCGTGTGTGTGTGTGTTTGAACAGACTGAGGCCTCCTCGACCTTTTGGACTGATCACTTCGGATGGGAGGTGACATTGGGATGAATAATACAATAGAGAGATACTGGGACCTGTTCCGCGGCATCTGTCCCTGTCTGGAGTCTGGACACTGCGACGCGTGTGTCACCCTGATGATGCTACTCCTCCTCCTCACTCCTCTTTCACTGAGGCTTATAGGAAACTAATGGAGCCAACACATGCTATATTAACAAACACAAACACACCGATGCACGCACGCACGCACGCACGCACGCACGCGCACACGCACACGCACACACACACACACACACACACAAACACACACACACACACACACCCCTGTGTGTGCCTGTGGACGTGATGTGGGTTTAAATCTGATCTACACTGATTTAAAAATAAATAAAAACAAATCCTTAAAAAAGTAAGAAATAGTCTGCATGATGGAATTTATACAAAATCTAGATATCAGGATGTATAACATTGCTCATTGTTGTTGTTGTTGTTGTTGGTGGTGGTCTGTGGTTGGTGAACAGGGTTGAATTGATTTGGTATATAGTCTCAAAGAAGGACTGCTCTCCACTGATTGGTTGTCTGACTGGGATTGCCAGAGGGCCAAGGGGAGGATAATTAAAACAGAAGGAGGGGTAACTGTGAAATAAACGAGAAACCCCGCAGAGGAGGACAAGAAGGGAGGAGGAGGACAAGAAGGGAGGAGGAGGACAAGAACAGGCAGGAGGGGAGGATTAAACAATAGTACAGTATTCCTTTGTTTGTGGTTTAACAGGTTCTTGTGCATTCATTTGAACTTGTGTCATTATCTTATCCTGGAAAAATTGTTGTAAGACATTCTGCCAAGATTCCTTTACATGATAATGATCTGAAACAAGAGAGAGAGTGTGCGTGTGTGTGTGTGTGTGTGTGTGTGTGTGTGTGTGTGTGTGTGTGTGTGTGTGTGTGTGTGTGTGTGTGTGTGTGTGTGTGTGTGTGTGCGCGCGTGCGCACGTGTGTCGTGTGTGCATACTTGTATCTTTGCACAGTGATGCATGATCTGAAACAAGACCCATGTACAAAAGAACTGTAGTGAAACAGTGTGTGTGTGTGTGTGTGTGTGTGTGTGCGTGCGTGCGTGCGTGCGTGCGTGCGTGCGTGCGTGCATGCGTGCGTGCGTGTGCGTGCGCGTGCGTGCGTGCGCGTGCGTGCGCGTGCGTGCGTGCGTGCGTGCGGACTGTGCACACAATACATGCAGGCATGCATGCCACTGTGTCATCACACAGGGTTGTGAACAGTGCACTGCACAGGCCTAGTTTCTTCTTTTGAGGTGTTGAGAACGTTATCAGAACACAATGGCTCTGTGAAAGTCATTGGCGTGAACAGAGCGATAAGGTGAACCTGGTAGAGGCTGTGTGTGTACTGTATGTACTGTATGTGGGTGTGTTTAGTGTTTCTGTTTATAGATCAGTGGAGTGGCAATAAGCTGTGATGCCAAAGTACCTCCTATGTGGCCAAGCATGAGAGTAACAGACCACATGAAATCTAAATCTGAGCCACTAGGCTGTATATCTGAAGGGAATTGTTGCACCTTAGTGCAATGAAAACAGATTCTTTCTTTGGCTCTCTCAATTCAGCCCAGTCTAATTGTGTTGTTTGCATTGCAGGCGCAGCATTGAGTCAGCCAGCCAGCCAACCCTGCCAGTTCCGGTGGGAGGTTGGCGGCTGCTTCGTTCCAGCTCCTAAATCAGAGCCCCCCCACTCACCCACCCTCCCACCCACAGAGAAGCTCTACTCTTGCACTGGGCTGAGCTCGGCTTTTAGCTTGAAGATGAAAGAAGGAAGCACTAGCTGAGCTGAAGGAGCCGTTACTCACGCCCCAGTTTGTCCCTTTTGGAGGCCAGAGCTTTCTCTTCCTGCTCGGGCGCAGACAGGCAGCCTGTCTGTTGGGCTTTCCAGTAAATGCTCTCCTTGTCTTCGCTTGAGCTCACCCATCAGACGATGTCAACATGCAAAACGAATCCAAAAAGGACAGGGTTAGAGAACGTTGTGGCATTTGGGATGTCACTGTTTCATGAAATATCAAAGAAAACAGCACGTATATAAAACACAACAATATATTATGTGGCCACAGGCTGCCTTCCCTTCCTCCTAGAAAAAGCTAGCTTTGAGATAATGGTTAAAGTGCACTTTCCACCCAAAAGCAAACTTTACCTGACATACACAGAGCCACACATTCATTGTTTTGTTTTTTTAAATATATTTGGCCAGAGGGGGAGGCAGTTTAGAGACCAGGATTACTGCATGTTTTTTGTGAGGGTACCTACCCTAGGGGACACGGGGAGAACATGCAAACTCCACACAGAAAGGCCCTTTCGCCAACCTCGCCTCGGGTATGGGCACTGATGGAAAGGAGGAGGAAACACGCCGCCAGCACCACAAATGTTCATTGTTTGATATTACAGGTACATCTGTATTTTTATCTCTCGATCTTTTGCACTGGTTTTATTTTAACCACCTCTGGCTAAAATATATTATATTATATTATTATTTTATTATACTATTAATATTTCTGTATTTCCGTTCCTAATTCCCATTCTGGTAACCTTAGGCTTAGAACATTCACAGTGATTGTATCCTCCAGTGTTTGGCATAGATCTCAAACTGCCTTGTAGATGGCATGAAACTTTGCACAAACCTCCTATTTGTTCTACCCATGGGGAAAGGGAAACTAAGCAACTCAAATTGCCCACATCTACACATTCTGTGAAGGAGAGCTAGGGTTTTCCACACTTGTTGCCAGGAGGCTATTTGTCTTGGCACCAATGGTGTTTGAGTTAAAGTACCAGGGTTGCCTTTCAAAACTATGCATCTGTTTGTGTGTGTGTGTGTGTGTGTGTGTGTGTGTGTGTGCGTGCGTGCGTGCGTGCGTGCATGCGTGCGTGCGTGTGTGGGTGTGTGCGTGCACACACACACACACACACACACACACACACACACACACACACGTACTGTATACGTGTGTATGTGTGCATGTGCTTGTTTGTGTGTATGTGTAGAGAAAGAGTAGAATTCGTTCAACATCTTTGCATCTGCCAGAGACCTCCCACGCAGCATCAGCCTTGAAGAACTGTATCCTGAAATAGAAGTGAAAAATATGAGCTTGCTGAATAGTGGTGGGCCACAGATCATCCCTGGCATGTATCCGACAGCACAGAATACGAGTACAGATTGAAGACTTGCTTTCAATTGGTAGGATGAGATGGTAAGGATGAGAAATCCTTCTTACCTCATAGGGTGAAGAGGAATTAATTATCTTTTATTCTATTACTATCCTCAGGCTAAACCCACCAGTAATCAAGCCATTATTTTACTTAAAAGAGTGTCATGAAAACTAATCTTAAGTAATTTTACTAGATGAGACTCTACCTTGTTTGTTTTCTCAGGGACAGATTGTTCTATCACAACAGCAAACTCAAACTTCCAGATACAGATATGAGTTCTGCATGGGAATAAAACTGAACAGCCGTGGTGATCTCTCATCAACTGACAACCAACATCTGACAAAATGCAAATCCTTTGAACACAATGTGCGAGTCAGCGTAGAACACACTTCCTTTCTAAACCATCTCCCTGTTTCAATTTCACCCGAGGCGTTCTGGTGGAAGTGGAACAATATGGTATACATCTGATCTGATTTCCTACCTGGCATGGGCCTTTGCTGCAGAAGCCTTTCCAGTGTTGTCCTGGCCTGCTCAGGGATCTCCATTGTCGATTCAGAATGGAAGATGAAGGGAGCTGGTTGAAGGAACAATGCATCTTATTCATTCATAGCAGAACTATGAACCCAGCGGCAGGCTACTGCTCATAAAATAAAGCATCTTTGCTATATAACCCTGTTGCTGGGGCAACACACTCCATAACAAACATTTATTGTAGGTTACAGAACTGTATTGTATTTGTCCTACAGGCCTGTTTCAGATAAAAAGCCTCAACCAGAAAAGTCAAATGATGCGTTATCTGGAACAAAACTTCCTTCCAAGCCAGCCAAGGTGATTACATAAGTGTGAGTTTGTACAACTCAACTCAAGACTTAAGTCGGCCTGTCTGGGAGACATGTTTTACTGCTGGCTATCTCTTTATAATCACCTTGGGTATTTGCAGAGGAAGACGAATAGTCTGCTTTGTGTCTTTATAACACAGAAGGTCTTTGTGTCCCTTTTAGGAGCAGTAAAACATACAGGCCATCAGTGGAGAAGATATGCACACAGGCAGGACATTTCTCCAACTAGGGTTCCAAAGAGTTTGTAGGCTGCTGGGGGCTAGGGTTGATAAATAATAGTATTATTGGCATATGATCATGTGGTGATCAATGAGTGGGTTTTGAAACTTGCAATGGTTTGTTAAAGTAGGTAGGTTAATTATCTCAAATGGCCGGTCTGGATTGGTATTTGACTTGAATATAGTTACAGGGAGGTCTGTGTGACTGTCTCTGTAACATATTGTATTTGTTTTAGCTTTATGGTGAGAAAAATCTCTGACATGGAATAAATAGTCATGACTCCCAACTTCCTACAAACAGCACTGTTATTCCTCTGAGCTCTGTTAAGGAGGTTAAGGGAGAGACTTGCTAGACTGAGGGAGACAGTGTGGCGGAATTGACAGAAACAATGGCAAATTCAAAAGCTACCATCCCTCCACAGGGCATACTATAGCAGCCTGGAAAAAATGATTGTTACGAGGAGACAGCGGAAAGCCACTAATGACGGCAGACAATAAAACTGACCACTACTGTAGTATCTTCCCAGTCAGAATAACAATAACACAGGAACTGGCTGCCCTGCTGTTACAGCGGGTTACAGAGGGATGAACGGCCCCAGCCACAGCACCTGAAAATAGACCTTTGTCTGGCAATAGACTGCCATTAGTCAGTCTAAACACAGGGTCAATAATAAGGGCCTCTATTGCACATTGAGACAGAGAAATACCTATGGTTGTGGCTAAATGGGTGGTCAGGATTATTTAAATGAGAATGAATGAAGGGGATAAACAATAATGTGCCATTATTATATGCTGCATGCACATGTGGTTGTCGAAAGAAAATCCTGCTAAAAATGCACGTCTGCTTACATGGGAATATTCATTGCATGTCTTGCCTTAATAACCCAAGTGAAAAATCGTTCCAACCAGGAATGTAAAAATAGAGACTCGGACAGCAATAGAGCCAGAGGACAAATTATGTTTAAGACATTTTATTACTAAAAATCTGATTTCTCTAAGGCAGCAGTTTTCTGTCCACAGGTTTTCTCTAATGTCTTGCAGTAAAAAAATCATCATCCTCATCTCCGTGTGCTACAAACATCATTAAACAGCTCTCGGTAAATAAAAGTTCACAATACACAATAATATGCATTTTAAACATTCATTTTCCCCCTTCAAGTATGCTACTATCCAAAAGTGACTAGTGTAAATTGGCAGAGGAAACAAACATGATCACGGTTATTTACACGTTACAGGTCCAAAGATAAGTCAGTATGTGTGTAGGTGGTGTGTGGAATACACACACAACTGAAAGTCAACTAAGAATGTCCCAGTGTGTGAACAGCAAACCCAGAATATTCACTCGAACAAACGTATACACTCACGTACAGTAATATGACTGACTGGCTCCCAAGTTTAAGACACAGCACAAGTTTAAGTGGTTCAGTACAGCAACCGTACAGGACATTTAAGACTGGAGTTTACTATACAACAGTTATACCAATAAAGACTGGAGTGTTACTAAACAACAGTTCTACCAATAAGACTAGAATTTGTTACTAAACAACAGTTATACCAATATACAGTAGACTTCTGATTTCCTGTAACCTTAGCTTGTCCAAATGTCATCCAGATTTAGGTCCTTTTCCTGGGAGTGGATTTTCATAAAGTGCTCTCATATGAGTCGTCATACCTGCGTCTCCATTTATTTATTTTTTTGGAACAGTTTATTTTGTATTTTACGGAAGCTCACTTTAAAGAGACCTACATTTCAGAGACTTTCCTGCAACACAAACAAGTGTACCTTTACATGCACAACATCAATATTCAGATAATATTGATGTCCCCAATTAAGACCCGAAGCAGGGTAAGAGCTGGTGTGAGGAATATGAAAGCAACGGTGCTACACTTGTACCCTATTATCATCACAGTAACATTAACCCTTCATAATATTGGAGTACAGTAAGAAAACAGAATTCATTCAGTCAATAGTCTCTTTGGTTAATTAATTGGAATTAAGATACATCACTGCTACAAAATATTGGTCAGACATCAGTGTCGTTACAAAGAGAGTACGGAGACAATGGAGAGTGCACCGAGAGTGCACATTAAATACGTAGTACCTTCATTTTAAATTCATTCGGCATTGGCATGTGGTGGTGGTTGGGTCACAAACCATCATTACAGTCTATCCTAGGGATATGGTACTGTACAAACTAACACATCCCTGACCGATGATGAATCTACGCATTATATAAACATGTACTGTATGCGCATGGACACATGGACTTTTGGCCAAAAGTTGTATCAGAATTGATGATGAAAAGCCCTGACCTTAATATCTCCATACACATGTAAAGAGACATGACCAATTCCCAATAAATCACTATGTACATAATATACATAAATACAGGGTTGACAGAATTACCTCAAGGAGCTGTTCTAGTTCACACAAGATGGTGATCATGGCTTAAGTACCATATCTATTTGGACAAACTCAAAAGTTAGCCGTGAGGTGAAACTAAAAGCCAAAATGTCTTGACAAATTATTTCTGTCCATAATGTCACCCTTTCTCTAACATGCCGACTTTTCCGCGTTGTTATTTATAAATATCTACACTGGCTGGTGATGTACGCAAATAAAAAGGGGCCATATTACTATTACATATTACTCGTATGCCCACTGCTCTCCTCTGAGTTAAAACAGCTGTCTGTCAGACAGAGACATGTGTGTGGAAGAAACCCTTTTGAAGATGTAAGACCCAGTTAATGAAATGTCATCGCCAAGCGCACTAAAACTCAATGAGTGTCCACGAGGCCTTGGGGCCTCAGTCTACACTGACACATCAAGTACAAATCTCTGAAATATGCCTAGTGATGTGTAGTTTGTCAAGTCAGCCAGATCTGTTCTAATGGCATAAACCTTCAAGAATTGTCGACAAAACCTTGGGGCTTGACTGAAGTCAACTGCATTTGTTTGGCTTGGGGAATATACTATACTTTTAAATGTTTCAATTATCTACAAGAGATGAGCCTCATTGTTTGTCCTGAGGCTATGTGGATGTTCTGAGACCAAGAGGAGGATACGATGCCCATGTCTCAAACTCAAAAAAATTATATCATACATCTCCATAACATATTGTTTCTGCAACAACTATATGAACAACTATATGAACATTTATTACCTTTATTTACCTTTGTGTTTTACTCATGCTTTATTCCCATAATTAGACTTCCTTCTTCCTTCAATTAATCCGGGGAGAGTAACACTCTAGATTAGAAAACTGAAGCATTCAAAAAGCCATTGCACTCCTACAGTTTACAAGCATACAATGCATCATATAAACAGAACTTGTTGTAGCAACAGGTGCTTTGTTAATTTTGATACTTGGATTTGGTTCAGGAATTGTACCGTTTTACATTTCAAGTGACTTCACAAATGACACTGCTAAGAGCTGCAGTCAAGTGTTTCACTCTTCAGCAATAAGAATGTCTAAAAGCTGCAGTCCAGTGTTTCACTCTTCAGCAATAAGAATGACATCATTTAGAAATAAAATGAACCCTCATGACGACAACTGCACAGACAAGCTATACCTCTATTGCTTGCCCCCATCCAAGTTCATTCATTTGTCTAGAATGGAGTATGTACTCTGTGCAAAAGAAACCACTCTCAAACATCAATGCGAGTCTTCATGCAATACGTTTGATTCCTTCTGGCTCCCTGCTCTAGTTCCTTCACTTTGTGTTGACTGGAGGTCCATTGGACACACAGAGGCACTCACGTCTCCTTGCCTCCACTAACCTGTCTGAAATGCACGTCAGGATATATCACTTCAGCTCTCTGGGCTAGCGTCTTTGGATTCAGTATAACTTTATTATGCGTTTTAAAAAGCCTTCATCTTGTCAGTTTTCTCCTGTATGTTAGTCGAGTTTCCGACACCCAGTTTAAAAAAATGTCATGTAAAAATGATGTGATAGCAAAAGCTACAATCAGTGATC
The DNA here is from genome assembly GCF_951216825.1 of Electrona antarctica. NCBI lineage: Eukaryota > Metazoa > Chordata > Actinopteri > Myctophiformes > Myctophidae > Electrona > Electrona antarctica. Next base: position 20,125,845 of record NC_136812.1, read on the forward strand.
CTACTACTAAGGAATAGTCTACTTCTAAAATAGCACATTAAAAAAAAATGTAATGATGTTTTTCTGTGTAGTTTGTGTGCTTCTAAAGTTCTGCCAATAAAGGTGTGTCCTTTGGTCCTTGCCATGGACCATGGAAACTCTGGCTAAGTTACTCGAACAAACCCCAGAAAACCCACCCTCGTGCAGATGTAGGTCACCATTTTATGGCTACATACCCTTACCATCTCACCCATCAGGCTGCCACAGGCTTCTTGGACTAGACTTATTGATCAGGGGCCAGTTTTGTAGAAGCGCCGGCCCAGACAACATCCTGGTTTTATGAACAGCAGCTGATCAGAGTGAAGGTTAAAAGAAGATGACGTCCTCCTTGTTTAGCTCCTCTGCAGGGATCCTGTAGGGAGATGGTAGGCTGAGGCTGTGCCCCTGGATATGGAGCTGGCCCTCGGACAGAGACTGGGTATTAGGACTAAGGCCCTGGGGTTGGAAATACATGGAGCTGGGGCTCTGGGAAGAATGGATGGGGACAGGGGCAGTGGGTTGACTAGGGGGCATGGGGGGCTTCTGGTTACTTGAAGGGTGGCAGCTGATAACGGTGGTGGTGGAGGACTGGCTGTCCGCTCCGCTGTTGTCTGATAGGTTGATTTGATCTGGAAGACAGAGAGAGGAGAAATCCTCCGTTTGTAAAACACAGCCAGGGTAGGGAATTTGTTTCAGTGGAGATGAAAAATTGCTCTGACATTTACAATAAACACACTTAAGGGAAACAGTGAACAGATAATCCATCAGACGGCTGAAGGTAACTTTGTTAGCAGAGACACTATTATAAACATGATTCTTTTCTGCTTGATTCATACAATCGGCCTCGTTTAACCTCACAGCCACAAGGCACATCGATTCTTTTAGCAAATGGTATTTGTGCAGGGATTTACTTCAAAGTGCAAAAAAGCCTTGTGCCATCAGTGACAAGGGCCATTAGTCTGAGGGAAGCATGTGGAACATCAGGAGGTGTTTACACAGGGCGAGGCTTGGCATGGAGCTAAGCTTTACACAGGGAATGCGCCTGGGTGGGTCTAGGTTTTCCCAGGAGTTGTGTGTGTGTGTGTGTGTGTGTCTTATCCTAATTTAGGACAGATGGGTGGAGATTGTGTCTGTGCGTATAATTGCACTACCTGTGAGGTGATGGTGGGAGTGGGAGTGGGGGAGCTGCTGGTGGGGACTGATGGAGCGCTTGGCCTTCAGTGTGCTGTCCTCTCTGGCTGACAGCTTCAACGACAGCATCTGCTTCATGTCCACAGAGGCTATGAAAGGAAGGTAGGAAGGAAGGACGGACAGCAGGAAAGAAGGAAGGAGTAAACAAAACAGACCACAAAAAGAGTCAGAGAGAGCATGGTAAGCTGGATTTTAATATTTAACAGGTACCATTACAGTAATATAACTACAGCCATTGGGCTGTAGTTATGATCTTGCTCAAGAACACAAGGGGAATTGAACCTGTGCCCTTTCAGTCATTTCTCACCACCCTGCTTCTGCCTAGCTGTCAAGTCTGATCACACGCGCGCACACACACACACACACACACACACTCACCAGTGCTGTCGGTACGATGCGATGCCTTCCCAGTCTTGCCTCCCTTCTCCTTGCCTCTGCTGAGGGCTGCCAGCTTGGTGGGGATCTGCTGCTGCACCCCCAGCTGCTTGTGCTGCTGGTTGGTGGTGCTGAAGAGATGCAGAGGAACCTCCGTCTTCACGGGCAACGTGGCGGCAGAGCCCCCGCCGCCGCCCGCCTCACGTCGCAACGACACCTCGGGGCGCTCCAGGTAGTCTGCCGGCGCCACAGAGAGGCTGGAGCGCACCAGGGGCTTCTGGGGCACAAGATGCAGGTCAGAGCCAGTGCTGGAGCTGGAGGAGAGACCCCCACCAATGCCCAGCCCAGAGGATAGCATTAGCTCCCCGTTCAGACTGCCCGACAGAGGAGCCACCTAGGACAATAGATGGGAGGGAGTAACAGATTATACATTTGTTAAAACTACTACAAAATACAGAAAAATCACACTCGTGTGAAGGGAGGGGCGCTCTTATCGTCATACATCACATTCTGGACAATCACAATTGGCGTCCCCACTTTTCTGTCTTCATTTTTGATGGGCGCTAGCCCCTCCTATGCACAGCTTTGAGGGTGAGTGTAAACAAACATCGTCCTAACACAAACATTAAATGCCATTGATAATGAATGGCCAGTTTTACGTCATTGTCCCAACACAAACATTAAATGCCATTGATAATGAATGGCCAGTTTTACGTCATTGTCCCAACACAAACATTAAATGCCATTGATAATGGTCAGTTTTGAGTGTTTGTGTAAACACAAACATTGCGGAAACACAAACATTGTAGACGAAGGTGAGGACGCATATTCGAATTGGCCAGAATGAGATGATGTATGATGATAAGAACACCCCTCACTTCACACGGGTGTGATTTTCTTTTATCCTCAATTCCGTGGTACACACAGACACAGAAAGCTGGCTATGTTCCTCACTGGGTAGACCAATCAATCTGAAATGTTCTCAGGCAGGGACGGATGAAGATGATTTTCCCCAAACATATTAGCATATTTGGTCCCAAGTGTGCATGTAGTTGGGGCTGCGCCCCCAACTACATCCCCGGACTAACACTTGTGTTGGGGGCGGGGGAGGTCACATGTTGTGTCTTCAATGGTTGCAAACTAAACTACATCATACGAGGCTTTGGATTTACTATTCAAAGTTCACAAAGGATGGCTTCCCAACTCTCCACTGTAATTATCCTTATTTTGTGGTCAGATTTGAGTTAGGGATTTGAGTTCAAGTGGAACCGTGTGTGTGTGTGTGTGTGTGTGTGTGTGTGTGGCGGCCTGTGCATGAGAGCATGTTTTAGAAGAAAAAAAATAAACTTTGAACAACATCTAAAGAGTGGCTGAGCTCAGCACAGACGACACATACACACACAATAAATCTGTGCATGTGTACCGCTATGCCATTAACGAAACACAATCTGTTGAGGCACATTGTATTTACGGGATAAAAAAGGGAATCAGAAACACATGCTTCTCTTTCTGCTGAGCACACAGTTTGGTACAGCCTTTTCAAGTGCTCCAAGAGGCGCTTTGGGACAAGCACACACAAAAACATGAAATATAAACCCTTCATAGTCCCTGCACACATAAAAGGTGTGTCTAACTAACTAAGCGTTTAAATAAACAAATGAAGGGCTCTTATGACATCAGTGGATAAAGTAACTCACTGTATTGTCCATCTAATTACCTTCTTGGTAAAATGTTAATCTGGAGATCAAACAGACATCAGTCATTTAGAGCACTGTATATTACCATTTGGAGAACATCCATAAATATTTGATTGGATTAGCCATGCAAAGCACCATTTGAGACCGTTGATATGAAATGCATTGGGGGGGGTATGCATAGTACAAAACAATTATAATCTATTAATTAAAAAAAAAAAATCACACTCATGTGAAGTGAGGAGTGCCTGGTAATGTTTATTGAAAGTGCTGTAAACAAATTAAAAGTTCATAGACTTGGCTGCTACTCGTTTGTTAAAACTAAAAGGGCTCTAAACAAACATTTAAAGTCCATAGACTTGGCTACTACTACTCATTCCCGGCCAGCAGGGGGCGCCGATAGTTCAGCAACCGCCAACATATATTTTTTTTTCATTTTATTTTATAAGATTGAAAAAAAAAAAGTAAAAAAAAAAAAAAGTTAAGGCGTTAAAAACGCCAACCTATGCCAACCTCGAGATAACTCGCGAATAGATACTTAATCCATATATACCAATCACGAGATTACGATATTTGATTAAAGAGCATTAATCTAGCTTTAAAAATATTTTTTTTACTCACATGGTAGAAATAGGCTACATCCGAATCCTCGGTGCACACGTCTGTGCATACACCCGCGCACACGTTATTAGAGTTTTTTTTACTCAGAATGGGATAAACTTTATCCGATAAAGTACCATGTTGGGAGCATGATAAAACATAAAACTGAGGATCAATAAAGCAGACCAAGAAACTAAAAACAAAACGACAACAAACAACGACGATAAACAAAACATTTAGCAGAAGTCAATATATTTAAGCAGATAAATGAGTATAGGTCCTCACAGGTGAGATGTATGAGTGTCCATAAGATCACTACAGTTTATGAGGCATTTCCATTATCATTACGAAGCATATTCAACACATAAACATTCGTTGAGAGTTGGGTGAAAGGTCCCCAGACTTCCTCATACATTTCACTTTTTTTCTTCAAAATATAAGTTATCCTTTCCATAGCACAACAGCTGCTCATTTCCCTGAGCCATTGGCTTGCTCGTGGTCTCTGAGTGTTTTTCCATGTTAGAGCTTTGCATGGAGTAGTGACATATCTATAAGAATTTGTTTATTCCTTGGTATGACCAGGGTTACCGGGTACAATCCCAATATGCAGAGTTTTGGATCCAATGGTATCCTTACATCAGCATTCTATAAAGTATTTGTAAGATCTCACTCCAAAATGCCACAATCTCTCTGCATTCCCACATACAGTGAAAAAGTGTGCCCTTTGACTGCTCACATTTTACAAGTATCTGGAATATTTTCATTGAACTGATTTAGCTGGTGTTATATCAAGCAGTTACATTGTAGCAATCTTAATCTAGTATTTGCAGTTTGTCTGTGTACTTCCGCACATATGGCACCCCAGTCAACCAAGGATATATCATCTTGTATCATCTTCCTTCCAAGCCCTCACTCAGTCTATCATTAGAGCTTTCAGATGAATTGGAAACCAGCATGTCATATATCACGGAGATACGCCCTTTACTATAACAATGATCAGATATAAGTTTCTCCATTCCCGAAAGAAATGGAGTAATCAATGCTTGGTTACCAAATGCTCTTATAAAGTTTCTTAACTGTAAATACTTGAAAAAATGGCTATTTGAAAGATCAAATTTTGTACGCATTTGTTCAAATGTCATCAGATTTCCATCTTGGAACATATCTCCTATTTTAGTTAGACCTTTATTAGCCCAAAGGCAGAACCCCTGGTCTGTTATTCCTGGTTTAAATAGGTCATTTCCCCATATTGGGCTAAACTGTGACAACGACACACTGGTTTCCCCCATCATTTATCTAGTATTGTGCCACACATTGACTATTTAGTACGAAAGGGTTGCTTGTTTGTTTCCTTAACTTTTTAATATTTGGAAGTTTAAGTCCCCCTCTGTCATATGGTAAATATAAAGTAAAACGTAATCTGTGTCGTCTATTGCCCCAAATGAAATTAGAACAGTAGTAGTATAATATAGTAGTTTTGGAAGAACATTCATTTTGATTATGTTTAGGCTCTTCTTTGCTAATTTCGCGCATTACACTGGCCTCACGATCCTGCCTATGGTAACGGGAGGGAAGTCCATAGACTTGGCTGCTACTCTGTTTGTTAAATGTTCTCTGAACAAACATTAAAAGTCCATAGACTTGGCTGCAATATGACGTCATTTCAAAAGCCAGACATTGGAGGGGCCAAAAAACAGCCCCTCAAAAACAGAATTCTCATAAATTAGAAACTACTAGGAAATGAATGATGCGTCTCTCTGGATCCACATAGAAACAGCATGGCTCCAATGTGGCTCTCCGTCTTCATGTGACCAGTGTTCTATGAGTCAGTGGTCTGACATATCTATGACGTATGACTCCAAATCTGGGCACGGTTTCAGCATGATCACAGCCCCATTGGCCATTGACTTATAAAACGAATGTTAAATAATGTTAAGTATAAAACATACTGTATGTGAAAAGAAATGTGGAGATACTTTTGTGGCCTACTGACAATGTGTGTGAACGTACACACACACATAGACAGCCATGCCATGAAAACAAGGTCACCTGCAACAGCTCCATAAATCTGTCCTACTGATTTGTATTTTTATCTTATCAGCATGGTCATTATATATCCTTTCATCTTTACACTAATAAAGTCAAAACTGTAATTTAAAGGTTCAAAATGGTTTCTATTGCCCAGTATAATTCAGTTCTTATATGTTTATTGCTTGTTTATCATTGCAGTTTTACAGCATGGCTCCAAGAGAGCCAAGCTCTCTAGGAGAGGGTCTGTGTGCGAGTTGTGAGATGCGTGAGGGCTAATCTCGCAAACTGCTGGACGGATCAGTGGCCAATGTCTTGTGCACACTGCCAAGAACGTTTTTCTCTGCTTATTTCTTTTATATATATTTTTTAAATATTAGACCACATTAGACCATTGTTTTGGTATCCCTGGTTATTGCCATTGTGTATATTTGCATTATGCCGTTTCATTGCACTTCATTTTATGTGTATTACCATTTTACTTATACAAGCTCTTTGTGACATTGTTGTGAAACCTCAATACAAATAAATATATTAGGTGGGGTTTCCCATCCCCACGAATGTGAAGTGAGAGCAAATGGCTTCCGTGTTAATTACTGAAACAAAAGTCGGACGGATAAAAGTCGACCTCCAGTGCTGATGACTGATGACTGTGTAGTGTGTACATACTACTTCCTGCAGAGGACAAGGTACACATGACACAATGTATCACAGACAGCCAGCTATAACTCTGTGTGTGTGTGTGTGTGTGTGTGTGTGTGTGTATATACTGTAGATTGGGACTTCCCTCAGCTGTTGCTGAGGCACAACAGTGTAGCCTAGGGCGGAGAAGGGGCCCCCGTTTTGGGAAACCTGTCCAGTCCATAGCTCCCTCACATCCCCTTATTTCTTCCTCCCTCTCCTCCAATAGTCACTAATCTTGGCACACAGATGTTCTATTGTTCCCAGCGTGAGGTGCACAGCATTAAGCAGCATAAACAGCAGGTTTCCAGGGCAGTAACTGTGCGGAAGCCAGGGAGCACAAAGAGCCCTGACTGACAGCACATAAACAATTAGCACTGGCTGCCTTCCAGAGGCCTCCATTAATGACAAGCTTGGGTCGGCTAATTATACAGCTAAGGTTCCTCTCATCGTCAAAACTGCCTGGATACGCCGCCCTGTATCAGCATATACAAACAGCTTAGCGTCCACAATGTGTTGCCTGGTACACAATAGACGCCATGGGAAAGGACGCTGGCTGTGAAACCTTAATGGAGTGTTGGGCTGTGGAGTGGTTATTTTGGGGAAATCTCAACATGACAAAGGATGTGTGTTATTGAATGACCCTCTGCAGTGCACCATGGAGCACAGCAGCACAGCACTCATTTAGATCAGCAAGTAGGCCTACACCTACTCTACTGTAGTGTCTCAAGTCTTAGCTCAAAGGGCGTGCAGAGTGAGTCTGCAGACAGTTTGTGATTTATCAGTATGAAAAAAAGCTGAGTGACTTCCAACACTGGCTGCAGTTTGTTCAGTTGAGTATGTCATGCTATGACTAGGAAGTGTGAAACACACAATTTGTACACTCATACTGACCCAGGTATGACTTGGTTAAGTGTAGTATTGGTTAGCCTAGAGGTAGAATTACTGTAGCGACACGGTACATAAAGTGTGGAGAGAATGGCTCCCCTCGGGATACATGATCTGTTCAGAGTCTGACTCCACATAACAGGAAATGATTCACCAGGGTCTAAGTGTGTCTACATTGTGTATGTGTCAAGGGTTAAGAACTACTCAGAGGGTTTCTCACACCGGTGTTCATTTTGACAGCAAATTATGATTCAGTCTTAGTCATTGAACACACCATTTAGTTGTAGTCCTATTCAATCATCTGAAATTGTTTAGTCTACAAAATTAACACCGTCTCACACAGGAACAGGAACACAGTCAGATCATCAGTCAGCTTGGGCAATGGTCCCCAATCTGCGGTCTGTGGTTGTGCTGTTGCTCCGCAATGGCATGACTGTTTATTATATTGTGTACATATATAATATTAAATAAACCTGAGCATTATGTCATGTGTTTATTGTCTCCACCAGGCCGAAGGCATGGGGAGAGAGTATGTTTTGTACTCCGTCCGTCCGTGTGTGAGTGAGTGAGTGAGTGAGTGAGTGTGTGTGTCCGTCCTTCCTTCCTTCCGTCTGTTACCAGCTAATCTCCGGCACCGTTGGCCCAATCCATGCCAAACTGTGCACACACACTCCCTGGATGCCAACGACGAACCTCTGCCCCAAATATTCTTCAACGGCCTGTTATAGCGCCACCATGAGGCCGATTTAGGCAAAACACATTTCTGTAGATTACTCGTACACATTTTATCCATACATGAAACAATTCGGTATACACTATCTCCATAGTCATGTGATCAACACGGATCTGCACCATTTCCCATCTTCCATCCTGATTGGCTAAGATTGGCTTCCAAAGCTCACATGATTGGTCTGTTTCGAACAAAATGCCACAAATCACAAACAGTGTGCAATTTCCGGGAAAATATACACGCACATTTCCACTAGGCGGAGGACGACATGCCACTCATTTTTTTCCAAATCAGCCTCATGGTGGCGCTATAACAGGCCAATTCCTGTTTTTAGCTATAACTGCATCAATCTGTATACAACTTATGTATGCGCACTCCCTAGAGGCCATGGAAAAACATTGTCCCTGCATCCCTCCACATCTGCCGGTTATAGCGCCACCATGAGGCCGATTTCTGCAAAACACATTGCTTACATGTTAGTCGCACAGATTTCATCCAAATCTCACGCAAATCGGTACACATGATCTCTGTAGTCATGTGTTCAAGACGAGTCTGCTGGATTTCTCAGATTCTACACTGATTGGCTAACATTGCCTTCCAAAGTTTTCAGGAGTGGCCCGTTTCGTTCAAATTGCTGCACATGTCCTGCTCATCCAGAATTATATCCTCAGAGATGCTATGAGTGATCTGGCTCTGCATTTCCTCAACAAAATGATGAAAATTGTTGCAAAAAACACAAAACACAAAATGTTTATATTACTCCTAAACATTTTGCCAAACATCTCACACAGTCCTATCCTCCTGGTGGAGACCTGTGCCCAGAAGGGCACTTTTTCTAGTTCTAACTGAAACCCAGGCCCCAGCAGGCCCCTTTTTCTTTGGTTCTAAAACTCCATTCTTTTATAATGGTTTATATCACATCTGCATCTTCCAACCCGAATAGTGACACGCCCACTTTGGTTTCCAAGAAGAAGTCTATTTTGGTTCTAGTTCCAAACCAACTTTTAGGGATCTCAATGGAGTATGAACCTTACTTCCCAACCACCACAAGACAAGCAAAGTGCAAATTTGTAAATAAAGAAAGAACGTACAAGCTACAACCATTTGCAAATGACAAAATATAGTCATATGACTAGAAAAGAGACATGGAAAAAGTATGATAATAGGGACAACGGTATAATATGTCCTGATTATGTAGTACAAGTACAAAGAGAGTAAGTCTACATCGTGGGCTAATTAATGAGCCTACATTAATGTCATTTCAATCAGGCCCCACCGCTAGTAGCACTAAAAAGTGTAAGAGATCACCATGTGAAGGTAAATATAATGATATTCATAGTTGAAGGAGTGATCTTGTGATGTTCGTTTTATTAATACGGGGCATTTTTTTTGTATAGAAGACAAAATCTTTCTCCCCAACGCCCAACTGTGTGTCCATACAGTTGCACACACTGCCCTCTCACCAGGGAGCAACCAAACAAAGCCACAGTCTCCTACCGTTAACCACAGAGGAGCTCTGCTGAAGCAACTGGAGGTTAAGTGCCTTGGGTAAGAAAAACCTCAATGGAAGTTCTTGTGGGGGAAAAGTTAAGGATTAAAACATCGACTTCCACCTGTGAGTGGAAGGACGGACTCAAACCACCTCTGGTTTGAATAAAATCACCAGCATATCTAAAGGATGCAACTGTTCTGGGGCTTTGTCGTCTGTCGAGTCATGCCGTGCTGCCTGGGCGGGCCGTTCCGGGCATTAAAACAAAATACCACCTTTAACCTTCCACAGGCTTATTGAGCAATTGTAGCCCAGGTCTTTCCCTGCTCTGTGTGACTGTGAGAACATTCCTTCTTGAAGAGTGTAGCCGACACTTTCGCAACTATCTTTCCTCCACCCATTCTCCAGGCCCTGTGGGCACAGGCAGTTACAGTAAACACAAAAACAAACAAAAAAAAACACCCCGGCACCACTCCCCATTGCGGGTGCCGTGGTAACATTACCCAAGTGTGATCAGTTGAGAGATAGCGCTTTTTAAAAAGAGAGCGAGGTTCTTTTGAAGTCAAGACATGTTGGGACAACTGCCACATCTTGTGCACACATACAAATACATAACATGGCTGGCCTTGGCTGGCCTCTTTTTCTTTTTTTAATGATGGGTGGGGGTCTGTGGGTTGGTTGATGAGCCTTAACTTAAGGGTGGTGGTGATTAAACGTCTGTTGATATCAAGCAGCCTGGAGCAGATGCTGAGGTCACAGCTGATGAAAAAGACCACGTTTGATGTTGGGAAAAGAAGGGGGGTCCACAATCGTCTCCAAATATGCTGTGGAACCACAGACAAGAAAAAAAGTCCCCCGGTTGCAGCACCAGGGCAGCATTTCAGAAACCAGGATGACGATTGCAGAAAAGAATGTGTGCCCCAAAAAACAGATTGTGTACATATGCAAGGCATATGCCCGAACTCTATAATCATACATACCCAAACCCTAAGAGATGGGGTCCTATGGGGTTGTCGATAAGATTTGACCAGTCAGGTCTAGTCATAGGCACATAGAAACACACTACACTATAATCTGATTCGCCTATAAACTGCCCCAGGGATTACCTGGGTCCCTGCGATAATATTAGCTCAATTCAACCAATGAATTCAGCACACTCCAGAAGGCCAAAAGTTGTAGTTTTCCAGGAGCCCCCGTAGAATGGTTACGGGCAAAACTCCTGGTAGAATGAAAGGCCTGCCTGTTGCGGTAATGAGATGATGAGGGCAGGATAGGGGCAGTAATTCATGTCAGATGTTTGTTTGTGTGTGTGTGTGTGTGTGTGATGCTTAGTCAAGACTCCAAGTGAGTATCATCAAAAGCTCTTGAAATACAGCCACACTGCTAGACGGACAGACTTCACCGGCATATTGGTAGGCTCAGCAGTTGAACAGTTAACTTGAAATAGTGCAAATAAACATAAACGCCTAAGTGGAATGCATGCTTTGCTCAAACAAACACAGGCTTGTGAGCAGGTCGGGACTTGAATGGCTTACATTGTGTCATCTCTCAGTCATTCAGTCAGCCTTCTGTGCCAAGAGGGAGGAGACGCTGTCCAATAAGATATATCGGACAGGCGCCTGTCAGCCAGTAACAGTAGCTCTGGCAGACGGCACAGAGCTAGGGATGACATCTCAACATGCTCAAAATGGAGACAACGCGAATCAGACCAAACCTAGCATAAAAACATTTGTATATAGTAGACGTATACTAGTATACGCACGTGTGTGCATGTATGCATCAGCGTCCATGTGCACGCACAGAATCATGCATGTATACATGCCACATCAGATAGGTGAAACTTCACGGCTACAGAATTCCCCTTCCCTCTCCTTACATTACCAGTGAGAGCACCATTAAAGACTCTGATACTGGGTAACTTTACTGTAGCTACTCTAAAATATCTATTAACACCAAGCATGAAATTACAGTCAGTGGATCTTTTCTTTTTTTATATAAAGGCTCCTCTCCCATGAAACTCAAAAACAATGCCACGCATTGTTGCTGCATAAAGCTAGGAAGAGAGAGAGGGATGGAGGTAAGAGGAGAAAGAGAGGGAGGAAAGGCGAGAAAGAGGTAAAGGGAAAGACTGTTCTCTGCATAGGTGGTTTCCAGTGTTTGAATTGTATTCAGGCAGGTGTGTGTGTGTGTGTGTGTGTGTGTGTGTGTGTGTGTGTGTGTGTGTGTGTGTGTGTGTGTGTGTGTGTGTGTCCACTCATCTATCTATCAAACAGGTTGTGGGAGTTGTAAGGGTGGATACAGGATTCATGCCCAGGGGATGGAATGAAGGAAGGCACCAAGGAAGGTGAGATGCAGGGAGGCAGAGAGAGAGAGAGAACATGGTGGGGGTTGAAAACAACCTATTCACCACCATCCTGTTTGTAATTATCTCTTATCTTTACTCCACTCATCACCAGTCAGGGTTATAGGCACGTTTTGACACATGATACTGTTGTACAGTTGAGTACATGTATGATGTGTAAACTGTTCCAACTCTTCCTCACTTTGGATTAGAACCAAATTGACTAAGGCATGCTCCACTACGTACCATCATTGTGAGCAAGCCAATAATTAAATAAGTTATCAATGATGCTTCTCTATGAAGGCATCTATTTGGTATGGTCACTACACTGTAATGCAGAAAACCCCCCAAAATATATTAAAAATATAAATTATGAATAATTGCTTAATGCTAACTTATCACTTTACCAGTGCTTTACCAGACACGGTGACTGCATGTTTCAGAAAGATACATTGAAGACATTTTAAGATCATTTGAATACTGGTTAGAATATAAGACTCATGTTCACTCAAAGAACATGAATGGAAAATGAGAGGATAAGAGTGTCTGAATTGAGACATTTTAAGACTATTTTGGAACCTGCAGACACCCTGACTAGATCCCCCACCTCGATGGTCTTCCTCTTGATCTTCTTCTGCTGCTCCAGGCGTTCCTTCTCCCTCTCCACAGCTCTGGTGGACTCCCTCAGTCTCTCCAGGTCCTGCTGGTACGTCTCCCTCTGCCTCTCCAGCTCCGCCCTCTCCTCCGCCAAGCGTTCCTGTGTCACAGGGGAGCAGTCAACGTTAGCCAACCTTATCATGTCAAGGACCCCCGAATTGTACTGTATTTGGCATCCATCTGAAAATATTTTGTGCCAGGGACCCCCAGAAGAGAAGATTTGTTTTAAAACACCCCCCCAAGGGTCTATCGACCACATTTACACTCACCTCCAGCCTTCGGCACTCGTCCTCTTTCTGTCTGAGCCTGGCCTCTGTGGCCTCGGCCTGCTGCCGGTGCCTCTCCCTGTCTCTCTCCCAGCGCTGCTGCTCCTGGCGGTGTTGGGACTGCAGCTTCTGGAAGCTGGCCAGCTCCTCCCGCTGCAGGGCCAGGGTCCGCTGCTTCTCCTGCTCCAAGAAGACGTTCCCCCGGTGCCGGCCCGGCAGGGAGGCCCTCTCGGTCAGCGAGGCCCGCTGGACCTCTATGTGACTGTCCTGCTGTGAGACGATGGCCTGGAGGTGGAGGGTTTATTGTTTAGATCCACGATTCCTAACAGTTCTGGAAGTTCCAGTGTCACACAGACATGAGACCAGACATGCATTACAAGTTACAACCTTCAGAATTGCTAGTATGTAAATGTCCACGTTTACGGGAGCATATGCACACGCTTTAAATTTCTAACTAAAAACACATTGCAGAGCTCAGAGAATGTGGTTAAAACCACGTTTGTTATTCAGCTGAACAGTATCACAGAAGACCAAAATCAAAACATATAATTCACTGGTACATCCTTCTGAAAACTCAGACTCCTCTCGACTCCTCTCTGGCGTCTAGGCTTGTCAAGTGTGAAAAGTGTGTCTGTCTTGCCCCTTTTTCACAGCGTACACAAGCTAACATCAAAAGGGTGTTCACAACTCATACACACACCCCCACACACACGATATTTATATCTCCATCCAAATGTCAAGTGAATTTTTCATACTCGTTTAAAATATCACAAAAGTAAACATGTATTTGGTACGTTGCCATCACTTGGTCTACTGTGATAAATGGCCTGCATGAATATAGAATGTGGGTAAACCAAATACAAACATCAGCAAAAAAAAGCATTACTGGGAATGTTGACTGCAGCAAATGTGGTTACATCACTATTTGGTTGAGATCACTATCACTTTAAAGTATTTTCCAACGCAAACAATGAATAAAAACTTCAATTCAAACTTCATTCCAGACACACAGGGGGTCCATAGAGTACACAGATCACAGACACCACACATTACAAATCAAAAAACGTTTTGCTATATTGAGGATCTTTGGCTGGACCTGCAAGAACCAGCGCTACACACACACACACGTCATTGACTGACTGACTCAGTCAAAAGATAATTACAATAGTTAACTTACAATTAGTTCATCCTTTCTCTTTATTTCAAATCAAACATCGCAAGATATGATGTAAAGTTGTAAACTATTGCTACTGCGACAACAGTTACATTTTCTTTTATTAAGATAAAGCATAACCACCATGCCATGTGACACTTCAACAACAAATATCCTGGCACCAACTGTTGTACCCATTGTCTGAGTTACTTAGTGCAGTTTCCATTACTTGGATACTGCACTCACTCTATGGCGTATATGATGCCAGTACTATGATGATGCACATCGGAACGCATGCCCCTACAGTTATGAAATACTTTTGTACCCATTGTCCGAGAACTCAGTACAGTACCTATTAGCCAGTATCATAGTACTTGGAAGACAGTCTATGACATCAATTGATGATATGCACACGGCTGTTCTAAAAAAATCTGCAGATCTGTCTGTCTGGGATATCTGTTTGTCCATGTCCCTTTTATGTCATTTTGCACATCAACACATTGATGATATCCCGGATGTCATCGATGTGTCGTGACTCGTAATACCTATGATGATATGCACACGGCTGCCATATTGCCAGCAAGGTGCTACCGAGGTGCAACTTCCCATAGACAGCCCATCCATCCAAACAGAAAAGTCCTATTTCATTGTATTAAATAACATCAAACTCACCAACATTGCAGCTGTACGAAAAGCTTGAATTATCGTCTTACTATCTGCAAAGTGTTTGTTTCATAAAAATCCACCGTAGACATGTTATGAGCTACTTCCTGTCAATAACTTCCTTGCAGATGATTATTTTTCTAAGTGCTAAATAACGAGTGCTTGTCTCGTTAGATGCATTACAGATTACATGAAGACTATTTTCAGAGAGGAAGACACGTGGTCTCTAGTGACACAACGTTGATGTCTCACCTGTAGACTGTAGAGTCTCTGGGACAGCATCAGTACTTTGTCAAAGAACTGAAAAGACAAAAACAGAAACAAAAGGTCAAATGTATGCTATCAAACAGCCACTGAGATGATGTAAATGTTCAATCAGAATGATAAATCCGGTAATGTGTCCACACCAAGAATAATAACCATAATGATAACGATGAGCAGCCACACTGAACGATAACGTTCAGTAAACATGTCGAACGTAGGTGATGTACTGAACATGACGTGTTGAACGGGCTGCCCTGTATAATACATTCAGATGGGTTGGTGATTGGCTGTCATTGTTTTGCTCTGAAAAAGTTCCCAATGACATCCGCATGAGTTAGAACGATGTATAAAATGATATATTTATAGTTATCAGTGATCATAGTCATCATTCTTGGTGCCCTTAACACAGCCTTAACACAGGGTGACAGATCAGAGAGCAAGCTTGGAGCTAACCTCAGCCTCGGGGAAGGCATTGGACCAGATGCGGTTCCAGGTGGCTGGGGAAGAGCAGCAGCTCTCATCAACCTGAGCAACAAGATAGACATCAACAAGTCGTACACAGATCACGAAGCAGTGACACAAACATTACCGATGGTTAACCAAAATGGTGGGTTATGGGTAATGTGCTGTACTAACACTCGGGATCAGTAAGATCAGCGTGTTTAAGGTGACTGTCTGATTCTAAAAACGCGTTCTGAATCCTGACCTTTTTCTGAAAAAATTACAAAAACAATTATGTTGTTATAAACTATACATAGCAACAAGAACCCAAACATGGGTTCCCATCTTGAAAGGTAAAAACCCCAAAAGGGGTTTCTATCCTAAATGTTTTAAGGTAGATGAAAGATGGCTGGGTTGACCAGAGTGAGATCATCCTATTTTGCTGGGTCTTAGGGCCCAGAACCTTGCACTAAGGACAGGTTAATACAATGTTCAGGAAATATTGTTTCAGTGTTGAGGGCTTAATCTATTTATGAGCAAACACAGTTACCTAAGAGAACAAGGTTAAAGTCAACATGAGGACATGGAAACTTTCTGAGTGACGAATGACTTGGCCTGGACACTGTTATTTACAGAAAATACCTGGACACTGTGACGGCGTGACACAGTCATGAGGTACCGTACATGTTTGTGTGTGTGTGTGTGTTGCATATCGTGTATGTGTGCCGATAGTCCGTGTGTACTAGTTATAGTGTGTAATAGTGTGGTGCATGCGTAACCATCATAGTGTGTGACGCGCGCGTGTGAGTGAGAGAGAAAGATTGTGTGTGTGTGTGTGTAACTAGGTACAAACTCAGTGAGCAGTCTTGCGATCGAGAAAGACGTCATAGGAAGCCCTAGAGAAGACAGGCTATGAACCCACTGCACACAAAATGAAGTGGAAACTGAGCTACATTTCCTAACCATCTGTCCCTAACCATCCATAACGGGTTACAACTCGGACGGGGCTGAGTCTGCTGTAGACGGCACCCCTTCGTCATTGTCTATGGGGTGGATTTCAGTGTCATATGTACAGATTTCTAGGTGTGCATGTACAGAATTGCAATTCCAAAAATCATTGTTAAGGAATGGAAGTCTGAGGATTTGCCTCCAGCACATGTATGGTTCACTCAGCTTGGTACTGTGGCTGCTTTGGAGAAGTTATGAATAATCAGCTGGATAAATATGATTTGAAGTGGAACGTGTTCCTCAGTCATGTTGCAGGTCCTTGATGTGATCCATGGTCAGGCAATGCCCTTTTGATTAACTTACTGTCTTAGTATACATATGATACGATGCTGCGTGTTTGGTCGTGTAAACTAATTTAAACTTTTAATTTGATTCATTTTAATTTGTATTTGTTTATCTTGTCTATCCTTGTTTTATATTATGTTTTTGTGCTCATACATAATGTCCATGTAGACGTATTCTGTTGTTGTTGTTGCTTGTGCTGAGTGTACTGATCATAAAAAAAAGAATTGCAATTCCATACATATTTACGTATTTCTGTGACACTGGGTAGAGAAATTGATTTATTGGAGATTCTGACTTTCAATTGTGTATACATTGTTTTGATTGTATTGTTCCACCTTTTGCTTTAGTAATGTAAACGTATGTAATAAAGCCCTTTGAATTGAAGTGTGTCTCTGTGTATGTGTGTGGGTGTGTCTCTGTGTCCGTGTGTCCGTGTGTGTGTGTGTGTCCCACCGTCTGCTCCAGGGTGTGGCTGCCACAGATCTCTTTGAGCTGAGGGTCAGAGCTGGCTCTCTGGCTCCTGTCTCTACCAGAACAGTTCTTCTTCTTCACATTGCCATCTGGCACGCACACACGCACACGCAGACACACACACAC
This sequence comes from Electrona antarctica, assembly GCF_951216825.1. NCBI lineage: Eukaryota > Metazoa > Chordata > Actinopteri > Myctophiformes > Myctophidae > Electrona > Electrona antarctica. The sequence goes on from NC_136812.1 coordinate 20,143,214, forward strand.
ACACACACACACACACACACACACACACACACACACACACACACAGATAAAGAGACAAACACACACAGAGAAATACACAAATAAACCAAAAGATGGACGAGCACAACACAGGCATATAACAAACAGATACACCCAAACATGAACAAACATTAACAACGTCTATAGACATAAGATATAAGAAAGCACCCATATGCAAGGTGTTTTGTTGCTGGTGTTGTGCACCAAGTCTCTAACTAAATTCCCAACTGACTAATTAACTATCAAGATCAGTCAATAAATTCAACCAAAACAACCAATAGGCTTGAATTTCTCCAATTTATTTTTGAAGTTGAGAATAGCAGGTATGAAGGCCTTTAGTGGAGGCCCTAAGTGGACTTCCTCTGAGCGTGGTGTGCGCTGGACTCACTCTTGTGGAGGATGGCTGGGCTGCTATCGTAGCCCCCGAAGGTGCCTGCTCTCCTGGGCAGAGCCCCGGAGGTGCCCCCCTCCTCTGAGCGTGGAGCTGGAGCCTCCTCCCTCACTCCAGACTGTAGCAGTTTCTGAAGGTTCTCCACTGGGTTGCAGGGATGGGAATATGTAGATGTATAAGTATATACAGAATGTAAACTGGAAATGTATGTGGGCACAGTCAAATTCACACAATTTTGGCAATGTTGCCAATTGCAATTCTCTGGTGATCAATGAGATACCTACCCTCAGTGATGGCTCCTTTGAGCAGAGTCTCCCCCTGCTGGAGGTCAGAGGCATCACCTCGGAGCAGCAGTCTGGAGCGGGAGGCAGTGTCCTCAAGTCCAGTCACAGACTCTGCCATGTCTGCAAAGAGCTGGAGCTTCTCAGTCAGAGCCTGGATGATCACCGTGTCTTTTTGGCTCAGACGCTCTGGGAGTTAGGAAAGAAATGTGTGAATGAAGTGGAATGGCATAATTTCTAACTTCTTACCCTGGATGAGGATCTGAAATGTTGTCATGCGCACGCACGCACACGCACGCGCACACGCACACACACACACACACACACACACACACACACACACACACACACACACACACACACACACACACACACACACACACACACACACACACACACACACACACACACACACACACACACACACACACACACACACACACACACACACACACACACACACACACACACACTCCCTAGATGACAAAAGTTTAAAAATCCACATCATCAAAACTAAAGCAACAACCTGATGATTTTTCAGATTAGCGTGATGCATGAGCACCTTCTAGTGGGCAAAGAAGGCAAGTTTAGGGGAAATGTCCACAGAAAGTGATTTTGTTTTTTAGTTGTCATGCATTTCTATGGTAAAGACACGCTGGGTCACTCCTCTTCCCAGTGACCAAGCAATCTTTTGGAGAGGAGTGTTGCTCATCAATCTCTTAACCTCCTGGCTGTGGCAAGCCAGTCATTTACAACCTGATATTTACGTTGTTTCAACCAGGCTATTTGTGTTAATAACACACATTACGCACAACGTTCGACCACAGCAACGGCCCCATAGTCCTTCATTGCTGATGCTGAACCGCTGAAGACAGTGTATTTATTATTCGTCATTGAGGTCTGTTGTTATTCTCACTGTGTCAAGAAGTCATTCCTAGTTACCTTGGAAGTCTTTAAACCTGGCAGCTCGTGCCTCCTCCTCCTCACTGAACAGCCTCTCTTCAGTATGTGGACAGCTGAGAAGGAGAGAGGTGTGGATAAGATGTGGGGACAGGTGAACACACTTTAGCAGTATTGCGCTAGTGATTAAAGGCGGTGTGTATTCAGGAGAACATGTGCACGCAACATTTTTGCGTCTCCTTTTTAAATGGAGTTTACCTCTCGACAGCTTGTCGTATTTGGCTCATCCAGGCGTTTCTCTCCTCCTTGGAGGTGGTGTGGATCTCGTACATCTCCGGCTCGCTGGAGGAGGCACAGATGAGGAACATGGCCTTCTCCTCGTGAGCCACCTCCCTGACAATCAGCTTCTGGAGAGAGATCACTGGCGGCTTGTTGTCCTAGAATGGAGAGAGAGCGAGAGAGATCATTCGTCGGTTGTGTAAACAGATCAACCGATTTGAAGTCATGAATTGAAATATTCTGAACTGAAACGGGAGTGAAAAGATTTCACCGACTTGTGGGGACAATTAATTCTCATTTACCATTCAATCATATTAATGTATGATGCACATACACACTGCAGTAGTTGTCATGCAACACATAATGGCATATACTGTAGAGATACACTAGTCTACTCACCACTGTAGCAAACACATATCGCTGGTCCTTCTCTTGCAGCAAGAGCACCACATCGGACAACAGCACGGCCAGAATTTCTACAGGGGTGGAAATTAGAAATAGCCTTTATTAAACAATGTAACGAAATGGACATATGAAAGCCATACACTGATAAACATTTTTAAAATTATTGAAATAAAATAGTATGACACATTATATCTACTATATGTTAGGCATTATGCATTGCTTTTAGCAATGACAATGGAAATGGCAATGTCTAGTGGAAATGTCTCCCTAATCAAGAGTACTTGAACTAGAATGCCAGTCTTTACCCTTTACATACTACATAAGACTAGTTCATAAGCACAATACCGGACAATAAAAAAGTGTCTGTTTGATTAAAACTGTTCCCAAATATGATTGCCTGGTCACCGCTGGCCATGATTCACATTGGCCTTGATTCATTTCTTCCACACCAGAGTACACTTCATTCAACTGTATTCAATGTTTTCACATTGCAGCGATCCATATCCATGTACACTTCAATCGGGCCAGAGACTACCTCCATGTGGTCCCGGGAACGGTTGGGTGATCCGCTCCCGGTACGCAGCATTCACACTACCACAAGTGGTCCCGAGTGCACACACGGGACCATAGTGTGAATCTACCCTAAGTGTATATATATAGTACCTTTGAGTCTACCAGAGGCAGCTTTCCAGTTGACTGTGCCCTCATGCAGGAGCCACCTCCTGCCCTGCGCCAGGTCCTCCCTGCGGCACACACGGCCATCTTTGAACTTGCCCAGCACCTTGGGCTCCATCTTGTTGTGGATGTCCCGCAGTCGAGAGGCCTTCTCGTAGATATTGACCAGTGCGTCCACCCGGACGATGGTGTCTTTGATCAGACCCAGCGCCCGTGTCAGCTCCTCATGTTCCTCAGTACCGGCTAGAGACACAACGCACACCCACACAGCTTAGATGGAGCAAATCGCAAAACACTGTCACTGATGCCACCCCTGAAGCAAGTTATAATTACTAAATGAATGAGACAGCAATACTTTAATACTTTAATTTTCATCATTATCCATTCACAGCTGAGAGTTATTTAGCAAAGACTACCTTCACTTGCTGTGTAGCTTAGCTGTCATGAAACACAAATATTATGAGGAATGAAATAAGGATTTGAGAATGTGTGCAGCACACTTTACCTTCAGTGTTTTGTAGAATGCGCTCCACTAGCACTGGATACTTGGTGATGCGCTGCGTCACCAGCAGAATACACTCAGTCACTCCTAACCTCCGCACAATGGACAGATTGTTGAGTTTCTGACAGGTAAGAACAGAAGAGAACCGTATTTTAGAATATGAAACGTTTTGTCTCAGAGAGTGGATTTCAAATGAAAGCAGAAGAATGCCAAATGCTCACTCGTATGAGGTGCTGGAACTTCTTGTTGTTCTGCAGCTGTTCTTTGTAGTAGCTGACAGCCTCAGTGTGGTGGCTACAGAAATCTCCGTAGCACTCCTTCATCCTGTCTCCTATATCACCTGAGAACTGGACAACAAATACAACAGTCACCTCTGATGGCCAGAAGGCTCATTATTCTGTTCGCACAACCTAGGGTGGCATGGGTGTCATGTTGGGAATGTATATAAAAAAATCTTGTCGTGTCCTTGGCATGTGTATGTGTGAGTGAATATCTGCATGCACAATGTATGCTTGCTGGACCCTACTACGGCCAGTACCTGTGTGATCAGTATATCGGCCAGTCTATTGATAGAGTAGTTCCTGTCGTTGGGTGACAGAAGGCTCTCCCGCCGTCGTTCTTTGAGGCGGGACAGGAAGTTGGTGTGGAGTTCCAGGAGTTTTTCCAGCCGAGGGAAGAGACAGTCCAGCCTTCCCGGGTCCATCTGCAGGTTCTCCTTCAGCTCCTGGATGTACACTCGCAACATGATCTTCAGGGTCCTCACGTGGTGCATCTCTGTCTGCATCAGTTCTATACCAAGGAACAGAAGCATTATTACTGCTCCTATTAGTACAGGCTTTAGTTTAGACATACTATTGGTCCGACTGTCATTAGACCGACAACCTACCTTGAACCCGAACCTAACCCTAACCAACAAGCACGGGAGCAGCGCATGTTCGACCGCATGTGCGACCGCATGTCAGTCCGTTGGTGTCTAATCTGTGTGTGCATCCCCTATTATTTTAGAGGCAGGCAATGGACTAGGGTCTCTGTCCTCACAAACTCAATGGTCAATAATGTATTCTATTTAGAGCTGCAGCCATATTATCGTACATGAACATTACATTAGAGTTGGGCAGTTGGACCTTTTTTGGTAAATGTTTAACCTTTGGACTGTGGTCAGTTAAACGTGGTTAACAGTCTATGACATCATATCAATAAATTAAGTTGCAGTCCTATGTGTGGGCAGTTCAAATAGGACCGAAAACATCAGTGTGACATACATTAGGTCCATCTGAATCTGAAATGTTTTCTTCTCTTCAAATGTTTTATGAACAATTATATCATTAACATTTTATATATTTTTAATTTGTTAATGTCGGTTATTAGTCCTTAGTCCTTAAAAGTTAGTGACCATTTAACTGTCCATCTCTAATGCACATACTGTTTTTGCATGTTCTCCACGGTATGTTTGAAATTTGAATCATGTATGTCAATAATTTCTCTGGCTATTTTCAGCTTGACTATTCGACTCAAGCTATGCTTAAAAAAAAAGAAAAAGAATGAGGGAAAAGGTATCCATAGACTTGGCTCCCACATGATGTCACAGGGGGTATGCTGAAGAATTCCTGTAGTCAAAGTATCTCATTAGTGTGGTTGCCCAAAGGGCAACCAGACTATTGCAATTGTAACACTTTCTTTATTTCTTTATTTGATACACTACTTCTCCCACAGTTTTGGCAGCACGCACTTGAGCCATATCTCAAATTGACCGAATTCATCGGGAAGGATGTGCTTGTATTTTTTTAAGAGAAATGTTGTATAGTTTAATTGATTAACTATTGACATGAATGGTAAAATGCGATTTTTCGCATTTTCTCACATTCAAGTATTTTTCCTCAGAGACTGTAATCACTATAGTTACAAAACTTGGAGGGTAGGTTCATAATAATTACTAAAATTAATCAACTTATAATGTTATCGGTCGGCCTCATGGTGGCGCTATAACAGCCCACTTTACGTTTTGGCTTATAACTCTTGAACCGTAGGTTGTAAAATCAAAATTATATTTTTCCCTGGCTTGGGTCATGACGCATCTCCCCATATAGGCCACGCCCATTTGCGTCATGATAGATTTTCCGCCATTTTGAATTTTCTCCAAAACACACTTTTTGCTTCTCCTCCTACAGATTTTGCCCAAATCTCACAAGAATTGGTACACATGATCTCTGGACTGTTCCGATGAAAACACCACAGGCGGAATTTTGATGCGCATCGTTCGGCCGTAATTGGCTTCCGAAGTTAGTGGGAGGGGCCTATTTTACAAAGAATGCCACAAATCACGAACCAAACGTCCAATCAACTCCAAATTTGAATCAAATGTCGTGGGTGGTTTAATCAACCAAAAGCCAAAAGCAATTCCATTTTCATCCATAGGGGGCGCCACAAATGCGAAGATTTTAACCGTTTGTCGCAAAAAAACATGATTTTTGGGGGCATAAATCCCCTCGAATTACTTACACATGATCACAGGGGTGACGCGACATTGTAATTGGCTGGCAATATTAGTGGGAGGGGCCTATGTAAGCGACAGCGGCAACCACACTTTGCACTTTTTCAGTTTATATTCATATTTGAATAGAAAAGAGAGGTCGCACACAATGCATCGCATCGCGACGCATTGTGAGCTTGTAGAGCAGCTATTTTCAAATGGAATACAGTCAAGTAAAGTACAAATACCTCAAAATTTTACTTAAGTACAGTATTTGAGTAAATGTACTTAGTTACTTTCCACCACTGGGTTAACGGCAGGAGGATGAGTTAACAAAACGTCAACAAAGAGAGAAGTATATGACCAAGCTGTCCGTCTGACAAAAAAGATTACGAAAGAAAGGAGAGAGAAGTATGACTAAGACACAGAAGTGGTCAATGTTATCCTCAACTTCATATTGACATCTGTTGTCCAGATCATATCTCACACCAGGGCTGCAGGGCTGAATCATTCAGGCCGCGGTAGTCAAGTCATACACCCAGCCAGGCCACCCTATCCCCACACGCATGTACGTTTGGATTACAACAGAGCCATAGAGTATAGACAGAGTTGCGACATTGAGGGGGCAGAAAACAGCCCGGTCACGTGGTTCATGTACTCGCGCGAGCCCTATCGACTACAATAGATTCTGTAAACTTCCGGTGTCCCTATTCGCCAATAGAAGTCTATGTAGAAGAGGACTGGCCCCATGAAGTGAACGGAGTTGTCGTAACTCTGTCTATACTCTATGGGCTCTGGATTACAAGTAGGGCTGCACGACATGGACAAAATTTCATATCTCTGTATTTATGCCAAATATTGCGATATCGATATGATATACGATATTACCGTTAAAATTTCATATTCTGCATTTTAAGTGTTGCAACACTTATACATACACGTGTGGGGATTGAAAAACCATAAAACCTGGGTGATCTACTGTATGCTATCAAATTGTATGTTATACTTTAGCTATTGAAAAATAGCAGATCTACAAGCTCATAGCGGTCTGCTATTTTTTTTAAATCGAGAAAATGTGGTGCAAATCTTTGAATATATATTCTGTCAAAGCGATCGTTTTTAACTCAATCTTTGCTTCATGGGGGATCCCTGGAACAACATATTTTCAGATGGGGGTCGGCGGCCAATTACATATATTTTTGGGGTCCTTGACATGAAAAACTTTAAGAACGACTGACATAGAAACATAGGCTTTTCAGAAAACTGTCAGGATTTAGAAGACATTTGCAGAAACGTCTTCAGGTCTAAATGGGTTAAGAGCGTATCGGACCGCATCTCCATGATATGATCTACTGCACCATGGATATGTCAACATGAAGTCGAAATGAGTCATAGTTCTCTCTTTTTGTATCTTTTTGTCATCAGTTTCCTCCTTTAAGTGAAAGAAAAGTAGTGTCAAAATATCTTTTGTATATTCGGTTTCAAAACAGGCCGTATGTGGATACACTATAGTAGCTTTTCGTGCTGGGGCCCTTTACTTTAGAATCATATGATAGACTGACTGATCAGCTGGTTATGTTCTTTCACCACTTTATTATTTGTATATGTAACAATACATAACATTATATGAGAGCCGCTATAATTAAGATTTCCAGGGTGAATGCCTCTGACTTAATTGGCCTAATTTTCTACAGTGCCACCCTGCTCTTTGGGCCCTGCAGGGCTTGTGCCCAGAATTTCCCATTCAGGAATCCAGCTCTGACGCATCCCCAAAGCTAGTTAGTGCAACCAGACTATTATAATTGTAACACTTTATTATTATTATTAGACTATTGTAATTGTAACACTGTATTAGTGTGGTTGCCTATGGGCAACCATACTATTGTTCCCCTTACCTTTTCTTTTCATTCATTAGTGTGGGCAACCAGACTATTGTAATTGTAACACTTTATTTATTATTAGTGTGGTTGCCAGACTATTGTAATTGTAACACTTTATTTTTACTGGAGTAAGACATTTTTTGAAACGCTACGCACTTGAGCCATATGTCAAATCGACGACTTCATCGGGAATGGTGTGCTTGCTCATTGCTAAGAGAAATGTTGTATAGTTTAATTGATATTAATTAATTAGTAAATTAATTTTCCCCATTCACTTAACATGGGAAGATCTAAAAGTCCAACTCAAGTATTTTTGAGTTGGACTATGTAAGCGACTGCGGCAACCACACTTTGCAATTTTTTTAAATTGCGACCTTTCTAGTTTCTGTTTGAAATTGTCCTTCTTGCTACGTTCTTGATCTTTTTCATTTTCTGATACACATGGTGTTACCAGCTGCTTCTCTTGTGTCCCTCCCAGTTCTACTCCCTACTGAACAGGGATTACAGCAAACAGTCACTATTGCAGCAACAGAGAACGCCCTCCCCTACCGCCATCCCACCAACAAAGAAAGCCAATTTTGTTGTATTGTGTCATTAAATTATGTTGAGCACCTACTCTATGTAGAACTCTGCTATGCATGTCAGAGGAAAGGCTAGTGGGTGACGTGAGAGCAGGTATGTTACTGCTATTTTAATGTACTGTAGGCCCGTATGGTCATATCACATATTCTCTGAACTAGGCTCATCATGAGACCTCTAGAAGGCTAACAGCAATAACCAGATAATGTAGCCTTTTCCCACCAATCATTCTTCTTCCTATTTAGTCATTATGTCAATTCCCAACTTTCCCCACACACACACGTCACTGCTAAACCCTACAGTTGGTCATGTGGGAGGGTCTACATGAGCACGTCTCCTGTGACATACATGACGTTGTCAGCCACTTCTCTTCTCTTGACAGTGAGGAGTGAACACATTCACATGCATAGACTCACCGTATATCACATCCTGTCTCTTCACCATTTCTTTAGTAAATGTCTTCACATACTGCTGGTCGACCTCCATACTCCAGGACTCAGCTTCCAGGTCCTGAGCGTCTGAATCCAGATCAGCTCGCACTGCTGCATAGTGAGCATCTGCAGGAAAGAACCAAGGCGTCAGCAACCATGATAGACAACTGCAGTGATCAAATCTATTGAACCCTAATCTGTCTACAAGTATGAGAGTATCTTTTCTGTTCCTCCAGTAGTGGTACAGGCTCCAGTTGGCCACATGTGGATCTTGGAGTCCCAGAGATCAAATGGGGGTCCGGTGGCCTATTGCATATCAAACTGGGGGTCCTTGAAATTAAAAAGTTTGAGAATCCCTGTCTTCCTGAGACCCAGCATCAGTTTTTGTACATTTTCTCGAATAATATACTCTATTCAGTCCTGTTGTTACTTACAGATGACACCCCGACAATGTCGGGGCTGTGGCCATAGAGCTAGAATATATCTAGGGAACGAATTGAGGAGCGATAGCCCCGCTATTCACTTCAATGGAAGTTGCTCAGTGGTGTTTTGAAGGGGGGGGGGGTAGGCATTGCGCGTCATCATACCAAAACCTAACTCACGGAAGACAGTTGACTGGCCCTTAAGTAGGCAGGCTATCCGCTGCTATATTATTATTATTATTAAGGGACCAAGAAGTCACAAAGTAACTTTGGTCACTTATTGTTTGTGTTTTTTTTTCTTCTTCTTCTTCTTCTTCTTCCGCCAAAAATTGCAGTTCTGACTGAACGGTGCAGTCGGTTTTCGCGAAACGCGGTAATCTGGTAGAGGGCCATGCCAAACGGTGACTATGCGAAGCCCATGAAGATTGGCCAAATGGTGGCGCTATAGCACTCAATTGAAAATGAAAACTTTGAACGTGAATATCTCATGAACCGTTTGACCGTTAGCAATGACACTTTGATACACATGTGTCTCCTCATGCCGAACAACTTTCGTGTTCTGACTTTTGACCTTTGACCTTTAGATCACCCGCCATTTTTAATTATATGAAAAACAGTTCAAATGTATCTCCTCCCAGGATCTTTGATCAAAATGCACAAAAACGTCTACACGTGAACTTTGGACCTATACGGACAAATAATCGTAGTATATTTCTTTTAGGTCAAAAAATTAAGTTTTTATGAGCAAATGAAAATTGCTGGTTTGTGAAAATTCTTCTTTTGTCCCTAATACATACATGCAGCGTCATATGCTTTTGCAACTGTACAGTATGGTAAAGGGTCATGCCAAATAGCACTGAAAGCAGTCTTACTCCAATAGGTCAAAGGGGGGCGCTATGACAATTTTTTGAAAATGAAACATTTGAACAGGCATAACTCATGCCTCGTTTGTCCAAAAGTCATGGCACTTGTTTCCATTTGTTCCTTGACTCATGGGGAACACACGTGTCACTTTGAGCAGTTTAAAATACGCTTATACCTGATTTTCTGCCTTGTGTTTTGAGCCATTTGCATGAAATGTTAATTGTCTGTGTAGCTCAGTCAGTAGAGCTCTTGCCATGGCCTTCGTGTTCAAATCCGGGTACTGTCAACTCAGCTCGTCAGTCTTATTTGTACATATTGTTCTTATTGCGTATTGTCTTCTTTCTTGGTCCCGCCTTATCGCTGCTTGCAGCTATATTTATTATTATTATAATAATAGCTCAACATGGCTAAATGGCGTTATATCAACAATGATAGTATGATTAAAAAAAGGTTAGGCTTATGTCTTTTTCAGAAATGACTTTGCATATTTAACTAAAGTTTTCCACATGTCCAGAGTGACGCATTACTTTACCTGGGTAACATGATCTTCTGATACTCGACTGTTTTGACAATAATAATCCTGTACCGTCACCGTGTAGCGTTTTGTTTCAATAGCGCGATAGTCTACAGCTTGTTGTTGCTGCTGCTCGCTGAGCACACATGAACGTTAAAGATACCGTGCAACGAGCAACGAACCATGTACAACCCAGATTCGGCACAAACAAGGGACTAAATTCTTTTCGCTCCTATGCCACCAAAATGTGGAACGCCCTACCAACAGTCATTAAGACATGCGAATCCCTTGACTCCTTCAAAACCGCTCTCAAAGGGCACCTACGGATGGCTGCAATTCGAAACTGGCCCCCGTAAAAATAATTGCTGGTTCTCAGGAGGAGATGGACAATATTATTGAGAATCTTGGAGAACCTTTAAGGAAAGATCTGATCTGCTGACTGCTGCTGCACGGTACAGTATCTGCTGACTGCTGCTGCACGCTACAGTAGCTCTTTCATAAAAAGGGTGAGTCTAATATTACAACATGCCTTGTAACACAGAGAGGCTGACTGGGTACTATGTTGCATATTATTTGCCTGCTTGCCCTCTCCCCCCCACACACACACACACACACACACACACACACACACACACTCCAGCTTAATGAGACAGTATAAGGTGACTTGTGACTCCCACATACATTCTCCTCCCTGTCTAAAAGAGACAGGGAAGAGAGTTCGTATTTTTTACCTCATATGTAAGATAAGACAAACATTTGCCCTGCTCATTATTACTGTGGAAAGATGTACTGCATACTATACTTAAGCCATAAGAACCAATCTGGTCGCTATAAAAAAAACAAATAAACCTCACAGCTTTGAGAGCATGCTTCACAGTTTGCAAATATGCTAAACCAGTGGTCCCCAAACTTTTCAAGTCGGGACCCAAAAGAGAGATTAGACATTCACCCGGGACACAAATTAGTAAAAATAGCAGATCTACAATCGGCTATTTTCACTACTTGTTAAGGCCTGGACTGGGATGGTTGAAGATAACATTCTTCATTATGAAATGGAGTTTATGAAACCGTTGTTAACATATATTCATTTAATTGCATCAAATGTCAAGCCAAGCAAGGCTGCTGGGGGCAACTTAGCTCAGGTATTCAACTATTCATTACCAACTACATAACCCAGACAGTGAACTCACCCTCTACAATAATGGACTCTGTGGTGGAAGGAGCGATGGAAACGGTGTCTTCGTTGAAGCGTTTTAAGCGGTTGGTGTCGGTCTCGTCCATCTCCCCGAGCAGAGACCTGAGGGAAGACAACCATATGTCCAGAGTGAATCAGAATCAGGTTTACATAAGATAAAAGAAATAAAGAAATAAAAGAAAAATGAAAGTGTGTGAAATTCGTTTTCGTGCAGGTTCTATCGCTGTATACTGTAGTCAAATTCTACAAATTCCTTACTTCAGTCAAATTCTACCATTTCCTTCTGTCTCACTTTTTATTTAAGTTTATTCTCCATTTCTCTTTAGCTTTGCCTTCCTCTTCCGCACTGCCTCTCCTCCGTCTCAGAATGCAACACAAATTCCAGTTAAACAGTTAACCATTTAAGATAAGACTTTATTACTAGAGGAGTGCCACTAGACATCTTCACTTGGTCTGACTGAGTCACATTCTATCAATAAATATAGTACAAGTATAAATGTACAAGCTATCACCAGTTAATGTATGTATCTATTGGAAATTAATATATGAATAGATTCATATATTTACTATCAAGAGAATATTAGACTGATTTACAGTATGAATACAGTGTCAGTCAGCCTTAATATCTCAAAAGGAGGAGAAAACAAAAAAAGATCAACGCCATTAGATAAAACATTAAGACAAGTCTAATTAAGTCTATGTAATAAAATCAATAAAAACAGTGGAATGGAGAGACAGGGCGTCCCCCTCGCGTATTAGAAGTGAAATATCCCTTTAAGAACAATAATAGACAAAACGGCTGAGGTACTGACCCTGAGCTGCTGTGGTTGTTACGGTGATGGTGGCTGCAGCTGGACGATGTGCCTGGAAGTGCTGCGGTGGTAGTCGTGGCGGTGGTGGGGATGCTGGAGACGTGTGCGGTGGTGGGCTGAGTGCAGGCTGCCCGCGGCGTGAGGGTCATGCCTGGGGTGCGAGACGAACCCGGGGGGCCATTCACGGCCTGGGCCGACGCTGGGTCGCTCTGGTCCCGCTCCCTGTTCCGCTCTCTCGCCACTGGGGATGGAATACGACAGAGGGATGAGAGAAGAAAACGGTTAGAGGAGCGGTTAGACGAGGAGGAGGTGAAACGAGGGGACAGGGTGAGATGAGCAGATGACCAGTGAGAAGGAGAAGAGGACGACGACGACGAGGAGGAGGCCAGTGGGTTCTTGTTGGACTTCCGTCCAAGGTGTGCCCCAGGCCTCCCATACTTCACTAGCCAGGATCGGGGGAAGGATCCAAAGAAGTCGCAGGTGGCAAGGTCACGGTGCATTAACACGCGAGCCCCCAAATTGTTGTAGGACGAGCTGAAGGAGGAAGAGGAGGATGATCTTCTGGACGCTCTAGTGGCACGACCACTGCCCTTGGTTACCGCACCCTCCATTCTTACTATCAGTCAAGTGCAGTATAATGAATAGTAGAACTATGGCAAAGACAAAGATAGCCGTATATCTGTGAGAGCAGTAGGCTTCTGTCCTAATCAGAGCAAGGCTGGGACCAGATGGGATGCAGGAGAGTCCGGGCTGCAGGTGATGCTGTGTGCCAAACACTGCACAGTGGACACACAGCAGATTTATAGCATCAGTTGACCCGCCCATGTGCCTGATGATCTCATCTGGTACCTTCTAGAATCCAACAGCATGCGTGACATGTACTTCAAACTTCACAATTTTCTCATCTCTTCTCTGTCTCCACATCACCCCCGCCCCCCCTAGTTGTTTTTCTCGTTATTTCCTGACACTTCAGCCTCTGATTGGTCAGTACTCAGTACAGACCATTACAGGATTCAGCAGGAGGTAAGGGCACTCCAGCTGAGAGGGATTTTAAACTGCTATTACCACCAATATACTAAGATTATAAGCACAAGTACATTTGATGATGCTCTTGAATCGGTTTTAGCCTCTTTAAGCTTTTTACATTATTTTTACTGTTATAATCTTTGCTGCTGCATTGTCTGAAGCAAGCCAAACTAAAATAAGTTTTACTCTTGTACACAAGATGGAACAATAAAGTACAACCTTGAGGATAACAATCTCTATAGGACAATAACTGGAGCTACTGCTCTGACGTTGCACCTCTGTCTCCTGTGGCTCCACTCAAAGGCATCGTTTGTGAACAACCGTACCTTTTATTTAATGGATTGGTTCACTGCTTTTCAACTGAGAGCTCATTAACATGATTTCTTCCCATAATTTATAATCGTTCCTAGCACAACCCCAACGATGGTTATAATATTCAGGAATGTATTCATGGATGCATCTTAATCTTATAAGTATACTAATGTACACTGCAGTTGTGTATTTTAAGTTTGCGCGCACACACACACACGTTCTAAGAAGCTACCAGAACCTGTTAATTGAACACAGTGGGACTGACACAATAACTACACCCTCTGACTTCAAGCCAGCCCTCTGATCATCCCCCTTTCTCTTCATACATTAGACTATGAATGTCAATGATATAAGTAAATAAGTCTTGTGTGTGCATGTACACTTATATAATTTACTGTATATACACTATATGCATGTGCTCACCAAGGTTGGGAGAGGCTGTTGATGACGTCCTGTGCGGGGAATCTCTCTGTAGAGGACAAAAAGGACAGCATTGATTGGAAGGTATTCTTTCGAACAAAAAATAATGAGAATTATAGTATAAAATCAAGTACTGCAATAATCACACAGTCCCAGCAACATGGATGAACAAGGAACTTATAATGCCTCTGAACACTAACCACACAATCTATTATAGTGCTTCTCAACAACGTGGCACCATGGCTCTCAGCAACACTGCTTTTATATGTTTGATTGTTTGAAGTCATGGTTTTTAACCCATTTTGACCTGGGAACGATTCTAAAAATGTCTTCTACATCCTGACAGTTTTCTGAAAAAGCTATGTTTCTATGTCAGTCGTTCTTCGATTTTTCAAAACTGTCTGCTATTTTTCAATAGCTAAAGCATAACATAATGCTAACACCAAAAGGGGTTCCCGCCCAAAATGGGTTAACTCTGACATCAGCTGAGCTACAATGCTGATACAAGGACATATACTACATGACAGCAAGGCCTAATCGCAATTATTTGAGATAATTATTTATATGTTCAATGCCAAAAACACAATTAAATTGTTAATCGCAATACTTTGTGTGAATATTTCATGATCGTGACAGCCCTAATGACTAATGGTGGTATTGAATTTGACAATCATGACACTACTGGTAGGGCCTGAGGGAAAGGAAGAAAAAAAACTTGTTAGCTACAGTATGTTACATTCTATGCTGTTGTTTTTCTGACCTTGTTCCTTGTGCTGCTGCAGTCACCCAGCAGAGTCCTGCAGCTCTTGTGAACATTCACTGCACAATCTGAAAGCCAGCAAAAATGGGAATTTCAGAGTTCAGACTTTACTGTAGAAGATCCGTTGTCCATCCAGAGACCATACACATAGTGGACAAGTCAGGAATAGAGCCCCCATCCAGAGACCATACACATAGTGGACAAGTCAGGAATAGAGTCCATCCAGAGACCATACACATAGTGGACAAGTCAGGAATAGAGTCATTATTTTACGTCATTGATTACATCGGTATCGACAAATACAGTATGCAGCTGTTATTTCCTGATTTGTAACCAGTTTCAACATGGCATCTATTTTTGGGCATGTCATTTTCAAAAATATCTATCTACAATCAAAGGCACAAGCTTTTTTTTTACATTTTGGAATAGGGCTTCAACTGGTTACTGGGGTCCCTCTACTGTACTGGCACACCCGAAATCATCATATATACAATTAATGTGTGTGTGTGTGTGTGTGTGTGTGTGTGTGTGTGTGTGTGTGGTTGCGCACAGGTGGTGAAAAACAACCGTGCTGTTTTCGTGCTCAGACCCACCCACCCAGACATATAGCTCATAAATAAATATAGACTGGTGGTGAAAAACAACCGTGCTGTTTTCGTGCTCAGACCCACCCACCCAGACATATAGCTCATAAATATATATATATATATATATATATACACACACACACACACACACACACACACACACACACACACACACACACACACACAGGTGGTGAAAAACAACCGTGCTGTTTTCGTGCTCAGACCCACCCACCCAGACATATAGCTCATAAATATATATACACTTACATATAGCATAAAGGCAATTCAGATTTACAATGATTCTACCCAGCCTCTTCGCTCTGAATTTGACTTGTTACCATCAGGCAGGAGGCTTAGAGCAAAATTAGCTAAAAAGAAGGGTTACAAGACTTCCTTTGTGCCAACTGCTGTGAACATGGACAATAAAGTTTTCTTTATCTTTACTTAGCATACAACGGGAGTAGAGGGAAAGTACGAGATATCTCGTACAAAGAATTAAATATCGGTCAAAACGTCACAAATATGTATGGGAACGTTAATATTTACAGACGGAGCCTTTTGAATATCGGTCAAAACATCACAAAGCGGTATGGGAACGTTAATATTTACGTTACGAGCCCGTAATCATTAGTTAAGGATCCAAGTAGGAGAACACTTAGTCCTGCAAGTGCATTGTTCAAAATAGAGAGGAATAATACAATACAAGATAATCGCAGAAAAAGACCTCAGTCTCGTCAAGCTCACGAAGTCTGAGGCGCCCCACTGGCTCACACGGCGAGAGCAAATACAACATAAATAAGGCTATAGTCCTTCCAGCAGCTGGCCTGGCTGTGTTCTAATCTCACCCGAGGCTCTTTGCTTGAATTATGCCCTCTCTTTCTCCTGTCTTTCTTTCTATCCCTCACTATCAATAACAAGGAAATAATGCAGAAATTATTTGGGGAAAGACAGGCACAAACGTTGCGTTCGAAAATTGAGAACACAGTGGTGTGTGTGCTGGAGGCTGGCATAGTAGTAAAATTATTGATTTCATATATATTTTCTGTCAGACTGACTAGCTAATAGAGCTGTCAGAACAAATTTCTTAATATGAATGAAATTCGAAAATGAAAATTTTTTATTATAGTCTATAATGAGCTAAAATTCATTATGTAAATATTCTAATATTAAAAATAATAAAGCAATGAAATTCTAATGAGATTATAGAGGTGAACTGACAGCCCTACTAGCTAATCCTCACTCTTTCTGACCACAGTTGTGGTCATGTTCTGTCTGGCAAACAATTCAGGGATCCATAGCAACCAGTTATCCCTCCTCTCTCTAAGGGCTATCGCTCTCCCTTGGCTCATGATACAAATTATGTTGTCTTCTCGCTATACATGCCCCCCACCCCCATCTAACGTCTAGTGACGTGAGGTCGGCCTATTTCAAACACCTTTGCCTAACACAGCCATTAGAGAGACATATACCTTATAGGTACCCCCTTGAGTAGAGTATAGTGGGTCAATAACCAGTGATTTGGGAAGAAAGTGTGCGTGAGATGTTCTGTTTTTCAGTCAGTCTGTCTTTAAACACATTGATTTGCACATCTCCTAGCAACTCCATGTTTCCACGCGTGTGTGTGTGTGTGTGTGTGTGTGTGTGACACCATACATGAAGCAGAACACGTGGCTGTGGTAATTGTATAACTCTCCAGGTTACATGGGCTGCTCACAAAAGGTGCTGCAGCTCCTGATGAACAATACAATGCAAACATGTCTGATACAGCTTCTACGGTTCAGCTGCCAGAAGTGTTGCCAACCGTCCCTTGAAATATGGAATCGTCGAAGTAGCTGGCCTACGCCAGCTACTTGAAAGAAATCCATCTCAAAGTAATCCATCTACTTCTCTTGCCATTTCTTTCTGTAGACTCAAACATTTGTTGCTATTCTTTCCATCTATTTCGCCTATGAAGGATGTCATCATGTAGTCAGAGTGCACCCTGTATACAAATTGAATGATCCAATCAGATGGGATCTTGCACGATACAACCAACTATAAAGGTGAGCTCCATGGAGCACATACAGTATGCTAGGTTGCCTAACAAGGACTGTTCCAAGTTGTGGTTGCAGCCGCCAGGAGCCGAGGAAGCTGCGTGGGTAAATAGCTTTTGGAGGTGCACTCTACAGAGGTCGGTCATTGTGCGTTTCAATTCGAATTTGGGGTTGACTGGATGTTACGCTCATGATGGCTTTTCTTTTCTTGTAAAATAAAGCCCCTGAGAAAGAAGGGTTGTCCACACACTGTATATCAGCTCCCAGGAAACTTTTATTGAGTAACAACGTTTCGACCCTTCCGGGTCTTTTATATCGCCGTTAATCTCAAAGTTGGGTCTGGGAGCTGGGTCTGCAACTCGCCCTCATCCGTATAACCGCCCATGGGCCGTTATTTGCAAACTTAGTCAGCCTCATTTATATTCTATATACACAGCGTGTTGAGTTTGCAGACCTCCTATTTTCTGCGTGGTACTCACTGTGGCCTCACCACAGCGCGAAAATATAAGATCAAGGTCACAACACGCTGTGGACGCACCACTGGAGCTTGTAGATACACAAAATGACAAACATTTCACAGAATATATACCATTTTGAATTAAAACAATCGTTGTGCATAGACTGAGTATGGCACGAATAAAACTATAGATTTATTTTGGGGATGTGGAGGACGTGCACTCACCACGAATCCAAGCAGAGGTCCTCACAAGTATAGAACACCAAGTGGTCTATACTCCGTAAAGTGTATATTTTCATTGGGTACATCAGCTAGATAGCTATAAACACAATGTGAGATCACAACACTGGTATCTGTATTCAGTATCGGCTAACACTGAAATTGAGGTATCGGGATCGGATCGGAAGTGAAAAGATCGGGACAAAATAAATCGGGACATCCCTTTATATATATACTATTCATTTTCAAGGTCCGTGTACAGTAACAGTTGGCCCAATTTGGCTCAAAACAGACAAGAATCGACTTTTAGGTAGGCCTATATTTATTTTTCTCCCAAAAAGGAACATCAATAGTCTGTCCACGAGTATGTACAGTGCTAGCAAAAAAAAAAAAAAAAACGCATAACAAAATTAAGAATAAAAACAAGGAATCAAAATAACCCAAACCGTTAAGAACTATAGCAGCCTATACCATTCCATAAAGGGCCCTGGGGGAAGCTCTCCCTCATGGATGTTACCCGTGTTCCAGCCTTAATCTAACTGATTCTCTGTACCTGCAGCATCCAATTATCCTACCACAAGGCACAGAATCAAATTAGCAACCAATTACTGTAGGTTTTCTAAACCTAAACCAGTGATGTAAATAGTTTTTCAATGTAATGAGTCCCGGGATGGTCTGTTAGATGAGTCCCAGGGACATTTTATGAGTCCCACTTCAACGATGTTAGGAGTCATATTTTTACAAATTGCAGCATTTAACTCCCATTTCATTTTATGTGGTTATATTCATGTAGAAAACAGAAGAAATTATTATTATAACTAAAGCTAGCAAAATAAACTAGAATAAAATCTCTGCAATCTATCTAAACACTCAAAGATGTTTTAAGGTTAAATCCAACTACTACTTAGGGTGAAAACTCAATAACTTAAACATTGTGCATAAAGCACAGAGTAACACCCCTCTCCTCCACAGAACTTGGCAGCTAGCTAGTAACTACTAAAGAGGATTGCCACCAGCAAAGCAGGAGAGACATATGTGAATCAATTAACACTTGCAGCAGTCCTTGCATGTTACATAAAGTTGTCAGATGTATCCATGTGTCATGTAAACCATAGGGTACAGGCTGCCCTGTGACAGCTCCACTTCTTCACCACAGTCAGAATAGTATACTTTAGTCTGTGTTACAGTATATTAGTCCCTCAGACTCAAGCAAATCATATAAGGATCCATAAGCAACCATATATGGAGTTCCGGGTTGAACTAACATAATGCCAGAGTGTATGACATGTCATGAATCACTCACTCTTTGAGTAACCATGGCGATCCTAACATGGTCAACGCTAGATGGCGTGAAATCCCACTGTCAAACGCTCATATAGCTAGTCAAATGCACATCATAATAAATAATATAGTAATATATTTCATAGGAGCCATGTGACATCAATGCATGTTGATCTCCATATTACGGAGATCAACGTGCACTGATGTCACATCAAATGCACATATATGGAGATCAACATGCGTGCACCAAGGTCAGACAACAGTAACCGAGTCAAATGCATATTGACAGAAACCATGTATTATTAGATTAGATGTCGTTTTAGTTTCATCACTATATATATATATATATATATAATACACACACGACACTGGCACCAATTCTCAAGCCTCATTCACTGTGGTTATGATGTTTGGCAGTGGCAAAGTGAGTGATGAGCAAGTGGATCTAAAGCTGTAGCAGATGATTCAGGACTGACAGGTTTACAGTCAGTTTTTATTTTATTTTTTACTTGCACCAATGACTCAGGTTGAGTTTGTGGGTGATACTGGACACGCACGCCCCACACTCTGCTTCATAACTTCGAGGTCACATCCAGTTCATGTTGGTTAGTTAATCATCAGCCCTTACAGCACAACACCACACCCAACACCTGCTATGTGGTAGCTAGTATGCCACACAGGATGCTGACCTGTGGCAGACAGTGTACATACAGTACAGTGAGTACAATAGTACACTATGAATGGAACTGTTCTTGAGACCAGCATAATGACTACTGTGCTATTTCGCCAAAAACAGGGGTTTCACTTCGCTGCCAAGCACACCTGTCTTCGATTCACTGCAAGTGTGAGAATGCAATTGCATCAAATAAAGTGAGAGAGAGATAGAGAGATCCAGTCCCTGACAACACACTGGGACTGTGGGACACTGCATCCACATTACCCTAATTTTACGTCCTAACAATTACTCGTATAAGTATAATTTTAACACCATAGTTTCACTGTGCGTTTCCAATTGCTGCGGATGACAGTGTGAAGGCAAACGCAGCAAATTAAATATGCAAGAATGATGCAACTTCTCCGCCCATTCACATCAAGTCTACCGAAGTAGAGGTGAGAATGCAACCCAAGAAAGTAACTTTCTGGTGTAACTTACTATACTATAGTAAGTAAGTATGAGTAAGGCTTGGGCCGTATCAAGGTATTCTGGTAAAACAGGGTATTTAGAAATCCCAGAGGTATGATTTTTCTCCTCTTCTATTAAACGTATATATTATGGTCAGAATCATTAAAATATTTGACACATAACTTTATCTTGAGATTACTTCTTCCAACTACAAAAGCAGTTTATATTCAACTGCCAGTCTGCCAAACCCATCCACACATAATCTCCATATTTAGCCCTACCCACTGACGTCAGTGTATCCATGCAGCAACAAGTGTCATTGGGTTCACAAGCAAAAGCGGGGTATGCTGAAATTGTGAATGTATGAAGTAGGTCACAAACCCATTTTGACCTGCGATCAGATTCTACATCCTGACAGTTTGACAGTTTGAAAAAGCTATGTTTCTGTCAGTCGTTCTACGATTTTTCAAAAATAGCAGATAACTAAAGCATAACATAATGCTAACACCAAAAGGGGTTCCCGCCCAGAATGGGTTAAACTCAGCAAGACATGTAGGCTAATTGAATTGTACATTGGACACCCCACATTGACATTGTAGGATAGACAATTACGTCATCATACATGATTTCTATCAGCAAGCAGCTCAGCTAATGTTTTTTTTACCTCTACCTAAACAAAACTTGAATAGCAATCTATTCAAGTTTTGTTTAGGCAGATGTAAAAAAAACAAAAAAAAAGGCTACCACTACACTTCCACTTGATATAAAATGTTCAAGGTGTCACCTATGCATAGACAACAAGATTGTACATCTAGGACCTGTAGTTGTGGAGTTATATCTGATATAGTTTGAGCATGTAATATCAGGCAAAAATCCAAGTATCAACCCCAGCGAAATGTCACAGGTGGAGGTGTGGGGGAGAGAGAGATTGTGAGTGAGTGAGGGAGTATACTAGAGTTATTTTACAGAGGCAGACCACATTACTGAAATCATAGCTAGAGATCAGGATAAGTAGTTTGTGTAGTGTTCACTAAATCGGCTACATCAAGCGTGTGCGTAAAACTCAGATACGCACTTTAAACAAACGCACTTTTAGATCCAGTTCTATTTTATTTTTGCATATGCGGGGCTTGCGTATCCACATACGCGTGCACGCACGCGCGCTCGGCCATTCTAAATAACATTCTCATCACTTGTGTACATGTAGCCAACACATCTGCATATGAATAGCATCTATTTGGTTTGATTTTATTAGACAAAACCAGTTACATCATGTTCATCTAGGAAGAGTCAAGGATATATACACATACACGATATTGAAAATAGGCAACAAGAAGGCAACAAGAAGTGATATAATAAGGTGGAGGGCTAGTGGGTGACGTCGAGTCTGAACTTAAGAGGAGAGTTTTCAGTCTGTGGCAGAAAATGGGGAGTGAGTCATGCAGTTCTGACTGAGAGAGAGAACTACAGTTCAGCTTCATCAGTTAAGAGATAATAACCTGCAATTCTACTTTAGGTAAGGTGCATTAGACCTGGCCTATATCCAAAACATGGAACATGGACAAAAATAAGACACAAACAAAACTTGGTTGTGAATCACCCAACTGTGCTACCGACCCCAAAAAGAAGGAATGTGTGGGATTGTGTTCTCTTTTGAGTCTGACCACACCAAAGTTTACTGGAATCACACAACCAGATATCAGGATATCAAAGCATGCAGTCTCCAAGTGAAATAAAAATAACTTTAAGGTTATGCTACCTTTTCTAAACAGATACTTAGCCTCTTGAATTAATAAAGGGCAAGTCATGCTTCGCCTTCTCCCCTGTAAATGTTAAAAACACAAAGCAATAAAAAACATGAAACTGTCATTTTGAAAAAGGTATTAAACAATAATAGTCTAGCAAACAGTTTGTTTTTCTATATTGTGTTCTATATTATGTTAATAACATAACCAATGCTTTGTGCAGTGGAGTGGATAGTAATCACTGTAACCGTGCATGAGACAGAGGATCTAACATCAGGTCAGACAGCAGCCGACTTCTCAACAATTACCCCAGCATCATTCAGCCAGACAGCCAAGGTCTACAAAGTCTGGTTAATGGTGCCACCATGTAAACTCATCCAACTAACATCAGCACACAGTATCATGTCACCGTATCAGCTAGACATAGCTACATATTGCAATCTTAGACAATGCATTGCACACTAACACAATCTTTTTATGTGTAATGATTTAGAGAATAGTAACAAACAAGAAATATTAGGTCTGTTTGACTTAAAGGAGAAATCCACACCAAAACAGTAAACACATGTACCCTGAATTGGCCAATAATAATCCTGTCCCAACATACCCCCACATGAAAATGCAGATAGATTGCTAGTTGTCTCTATTCTAATGCAGGTATTTTATTTGTATTTTTATCGACGAATCCTCTATTAATAGTGTCCTGGTACTCACACATGTTTGTCACCCTCGAGCTGACGTTCATACAGAACCCAGGCCCGGGAACTTTCCTGCTGGGTTCTGAACGGCAGCTCAAGTGTGACAAACAGTGCATGTGTGAGTACCAGCACACCATTTAATAGACGATTTGTGGGAAAATAAATTGCTATTAAAGTACCCGCATTAGAATGAAGACAGCTAGCTTTCTACCATTCTAGCTGCATTTTACTGTGGGAGCCACTGGGAGGGGTGAGGGAAATGGAGAACAGGGGGCATCTATGAAACAATTCAAGGCCAACATGTGTGTTGGGACACGATTATAGGCTGATTCAAGGTACATGTGTTTTGGTGTGGATCTCTCCTTTAAAACCAAGTAACAACTAGACAAACTATAGCCTATAATGCTGTGACCAAACAAGAGTTGTGAAAGCAGGTCACAATTGTTTTGGTGTCACTGCCATCTCACATAGCAGCAGCCAACCACAGGCCTCCCCACCTTCCGGTGTATTTGTAATTGTGTATACATGTACGCACGTCGCACGCACATAGGCCTAACTCACTGAGAACCTGTAATAAACTAGAAATCCTAAATGGATCAACATGAGTGCTGGTATTTCTTCCTATATATAGACTAACTCACTGAGAACCTGTAATAATGTAGAAATCCTAAATGGAGTGCTGGTATTCCTTTGAGACAAATACAGAACACAAACACTTGAAGCAAACTCTGAAGCAGCCAGCTAGCCAACCTATGACATCACCCAGTGTAACTGGAGTACCTGGGGAATGGGAGGCATGCCGTTTAATCAATAGAGGTCAAAACATCTCCACCCGTCACGTTTCCCGGAAGTAAGGACTAAACATAAACCAGTTGTCTTGAGATGTTTTCTCATAACATGATAATCTGTAAAAGGGTTGAATGAAACTCAAGTAAGTGAATGTTTATGGAATCAGGAACATAAACACAAAGGCAAATACAGCCATTGTGATTTGTAAAGTAAATGTTATAATCTAAACCTCATTCTTCCTGTACTTTACATCTCTACAACATTTCCGCTCTGTTGCATGTGATATTGATGGAACTACCCGTATGTCCCAAGTAGCTCGTCCAAACCCCCTGACTCATCAAGATAGGTGTTAAAAGAAGCACACCTACAGTACCAGTACTACCTACCAATGCCTAACTTGAGGGGTAGGTAGGTAATAAAGCCTAGGGTGAAGGTCAAATAGTCAGTGGTGGTGAAGTAGGTAGGCAGAAAGCCAAATCAGGCAAAGTGAACAGCCAGAGCCGCTGCCAGGGAGGGAGGCAACTCAGGCAAGGCAGTGATGCGTGGACAAGCTGTGCTAACACGGTGAGACGGGCAAGACCCCGAGTCACTGGAGTGGACAGTTATGCACTGGCAGACCTGCCAAGCACAATTAGCACCATGTGACCCAGTCTGAGGGCTCTGAACACATAGGTGAAGAGAGAGAGGCATGGTCACCTCATAGTCTAGGTCATTCCTATTGCCTGGTGACTTTGCACCACCAGTCTGGTATGGTATGGGATCACCTGATCAGCAATGGAATTACAAGAATTCCAGGAACATTTCAATGTAGGCCTGTTTTTACATTACCAGTGGTTCTGTAGTGTAGTAATACCCACCACCAGGCTGCCAATGTCCAATATATCAGTTCAATATAAAAAGGCAGCTCGAAATCCACCTGTGGCTGTGAATAACTACAGGCTAACAAACAGAGTATACATGATGAGACTGACTATTTGATTTGGATTTAAATTGGGGTTTCTGGAATTTTTGGAGATTGCCTTGATTGGTCTGCTTTATCTCAACTAAAATGGCTTGCAAGTTTGTAAGTAAGCACTTGTTGAGCCTGCTATAGCAACGTTACAATAACAATAAATGGCATGAATCTGTTACAAGTGGCTAATAACGCATTGAAACGGACGAGGCGAGAATGACACATCATAAATACAACAAATGCAGCGATGTAACTCTTTAGTTAAGTTAATTATCGACTGTCCACTTGCTAGCCTAGCCCAACGTTAGTTAGTTGTTTTGTTGAGAGACAGGCTACGCGGGGTGCAGTCAGTGTTAAAACTAGCAATCCTGCTAAGCTAACTGATGGATTCTAAATTGAAAACAATCACTCAGAACAATACGATATATTATTATTATGACTTATTACTTGCAAGCCGACGTTACAGCCTGGCTGTGTATAGGAGAAAAACAATGAAAACTAGTAGTATACATATCAACTAACAATAATGTTTGCAATTAGGCTAATTTATTCTTCGTCGCGCGACCCCTTATTAGGGTCGACTAAATTATTTTTTCCAACAGTTAAAAGAGAAAAGAAAAGCATCGACACTTTTCCCCCCTGTTGAAAGTTACTTAATTTATTTTGGTCGAGCGAAAGGGCCGCACGGCGAAGTGTATAAAATGTGTTTTAGCTGGCAGGCTACAGCTAACGGCCAGAAGTCCATTGATCCTAAACAACGGGACGGACTTATTATATATCCACCTGATCCTGCTGGGTGGATATACTACAGTAGAGTAGCTTCTGCTTACCGTTTGATTCTCACAATCACTCATTTGTAGCTGAAGGAGATCGTGGTCTGACAGGCAAATAAAGACCACTGTAAACTCACTGAGGTCAATCTGGAAAAGTATAATTCCACACAGATTGTAGTTAACGTTGCTCTCCAGTGGGAACAATCTGGCATACAAACGCACGACGCATTCCACAGGCTGCTGCATGATTCCCCCTCAGGGCTTGGTCCAAAATTAAAGGGATACTCACTTGGTTTTATCACAACAACACGCGAGGGTCAGGGTTTGTTGATTTTTTATGACTTTTTACCATCTTCAAAACAGCCATAGTTAATGAATGCACAATATTCTCTCTCTGTCTCCATACGTTTGTGCGTTCGTGCACACGCGCGCGCGCGCACACACACACACACACAAGCAATCTGCTGTCGGAGTGCCACACTGGTTGTGGTTGTTAATGTTTAAAAGACAGCTTGCAGTCTGACTCTGAAGCACACTGGATGTGTGTGAGGCTGTGAGCCCCTTTGTTTTGAAATAGACCAGAAGAACGTTGTTTAATAAGCACACTGATCAAAACAGTCATCCATTATTCCCTCCAAGGCCCCGCCAGACTGTACAATTTATAACTGTATGTGAGATATTATGGCTTTCATATCCTATAACAAATAAATACTTCTTTGAAAGTTAGGCTGTTGTTGCAGGCAGGAGCAGCAAACAACATTAAACTGTTTGAATAAAGTCTGCATTGGTTTCCATGCTTGAATAAATTCTGTTTTCATCTTGTGTTTGGAAACGGCATGTTCCCTGGCCTTCCTTAATGATATGTTTACCGCAGGCGAGGGAAAGGAAATATAAATTATATTATATTTACAATAGCTTTATTTCCTTGTCTCCTAGCTATAGTTTGAAACACTGTGGATTGAAATGGACACTATTAGTTCCTCAAAACAGTCTCTGAGGCTACTCAAAGCAGAGAGTGTGCCTTCTGGCTTATACAGTCACCACCACTCACCAGCCTCTGCTAAAGGACCCCCCTTGAGAAAACCACAATGTCAAACCTGCACTTAATTCACTTTATGCAATATCACTGCCTCATACTGATAGCCAAACAATCATTGTCACTCAGTTCATGATGTAGAGCAGTTAAAAGTCATGGAATCTGTACAGGGACAAATTAGCCATTGGGCCAGTGGGGCCGTGGCCCAGGGGCCCTTGGCTCTCAGGGGCCCTTCGGGGAAATTGGACCGTGCGATACTAGGTTTGACACCCTGAAAAGGGCGTCTGGGGCCCTTCATTGGCCATTGATTTTGTTAAATGTAGGTAAAAAAGATGATAAAAACACGAAAATGTCGCGCGCACGCACGCTATGGGGGCCCTGCAAGAATTACCGGCCCAGGGGCCCTGGTGGGGGTTAATCCGTCCCTGAATCTGTAGGCTACTCTGCTCACTATAGCCCAAACAAAAACAAACAATGCTATCTTTACATATTGCTGTCAGTATCCACTGAACGGAAGAGAGTACTGTAAAATGAGTAGAAGGGTGTTGAAACGTCCTGTACAGCTTTACTATACTGTAAATGAATGCATTGCAGTAGGCCTATGTGACTGCTTCTTTAAGCATGTCTTACTTAATGATAAACCATGATGTCTGTAAAGAAACTCAGACTCCCTGACAAAGGCCTACAGCAGATGCCATGACATTGTGAACAATGTGAAGAGCAGTGATGCGAGTTAGTGCAGTGTGGAATCTGGATATGGGCTGGCCCTTAACATTCTTATATATTATATACAGGTATTATCTGACAACATTGTTATATCACATTATATTATCTAACACTATTATTATTATTATTGCTACTACTTGTATTTGCCTGTATCTCCTCCCTATCTCTCCTTCTTTCTATTTCTCTCCCCCGACACGGTCGAGGAAGATGGGCCTAGAGTCGGGTTCTGCTTGACGTTTCTTCCTAAGGGGGAGTTTTTCGTTACCACTGTTGAAATATTGCTTGCTCGGGGTGGGATCTCTGTCGGTTTTCTGCTCTACATGTAAAGTGTCTTGAGACAACTTGTGATTTGACACTTTAATACAATTGAATTACATTGAATTGTGTGTGTGTGTGTGTGTGTGTGTGTGTGTGTGTGTGTGTGTGTGTGTGTGTGTGTGTGTGTGTGTGTGTGTGTGTGTGTGTTTGCGCGCGCGCGTGCGTGCGTGCGTGCGTGCTGCTTGTTGACTGTGAGACTGTGAAGGAGTTAGCAATTTGTGTAGAAATGGGTGAGTTTGTGAGTGTGATCACAGCAACTTCACCAGCATGTGAGCAACAACGCAAGCATAGGTTTGCATGAATGAACTAGAAAAAGTGCCCCTCGGGAGACAGGTCTCCACCAGGATTGATATTTGGATAAAATGTGAATGACTAATATAAAAAAGGCGCCTTTTGGTAGCGCTCGAAAAGGCAGAATTGAAAAATGCAGGCCAAATGTTTTCCTTTAGTAGGGAGTGTGCACACAACGTTTTGGGCATACAAAGTTATATGCAGATCGGTGCATGTAAAGACACTTGGCCTGTTATAGCGCCACCATGAGGCTGATTTGAAAAATGTCAAGTGGCATTGCTTCCTCAGCCTAGTGGGAATATGTGTGCACAGTTTCACTGCACTCATGATTTGCAGCATTTTGTAAAAAACGGGCCACCTGAAAACTTTGGAAGACAATCTTAGCCGATCAGTGTAGAATCTTAGAAATCAATCAGACTTGTCTTGATCACATGACTACAGAGATCACACGTGTACCAATTCGCGTGAGATTTGGATGAAATCTGTGCAGTGCACTAATATAAACAAATGTGTTTTACAGAAATCGGCCTCATGGTGGCACAATAACTGGGAGATGTGGAAAATGCAGGAACAATGTTTTGCCATGGCCTCTAGGGAGTGTGCATGCAAAGTAGTACACAGATCGATGCAGTTATAGGTAAAAAATTGAATTGCCCTGTTATAGCGCCACCATGAGGCTGATTTGGAAAAAACTAAGTGGCATGTCGTCCTCTGCCTAGTGGAAATGTGCGTGTATAATTTCACGGAAATTGCAGTGTTTGTGATTTGTGGCATTTTGTTCAAAACGGACCAATCATGCGAGCTTTGGAAGCCAATCTTAGCCAATCAGGATGGAATATGGGAAATAGTGTAGATCCGTGTTGATCACATGACTATGGAGATAATGTATACCGAATTGCGTGATGTATGGATAACATGTGTACAAGTAATCTACAGAAATGTGTTTTGCCAAAATCAGGCCGTTTTGGAATATTTGGGGCAGAGGTTCGTCGTTGGCATCCAGGGAGTGTGTGTGCACAGTTTGGCATGGATGGGGCCAACGGTGCCAGAGATTAGCTGGTAACGGATGGACGGACGGACACACACAGACGGACGGACAGACGGAGTCCAAAACATACTCTCTCCCCATGCCTTCGGCCTGGTGGAGACAATTACTCACTCATGCACTGTAAGCCATGCGTGCTCTGCAAAGTCCTGCTGCACAATGAACAGGTGGCATAGCTGGAGAAGGAACCAGGCACAAGCTCATGCCCGTGGCTCCGGGTGCGACACACTTGAGGTTTCTCCTTTGCTTTCTCTTTCTGCTGCTCCTTTTCTTGGTTCTTACCCTGGAAACGATAAAGAGAGCAAGCAAAGAGATATGCTAAGTTATGCATTCTCTTTCACTTAGCACAATTAATGATTAGCATTGCAGAAACAAATTGTACTGTAGACAGCAAGCAACCCAAGGAGTTGCATTATGCTGTGAAAATAGAGCAGCACCTGAAAATTAAATTGACGAGGAGGCTTTCCCTCTATGATTACTCAGTCTTAAACACGAATAGATGATAATGCTTAGAAACCTATGATAAAACCACTAAAACCATATATACATTGTTGATCAGGGTCACCTAGGGGGTCTATACTTTTTTCCTCTTTTTCTTTCTTTCTTTTTTACCTCTACACCAAATTTCTTTGCTGAAAATAGCCCACCTACAAGCTCACAACACATCACAACGTGAGCTTGTTCATCTATTTTTGAGGGGCACGTCTCATATTTGCCATTGACAATGAAAGGAGAAATTAGGTCATATGTCCGTCAAATATGACGTAAATTTGTGGCAACACAAACATTAAATGCCATTGACAATGAAGGGAAAATCAACGTCATATGTAGACGAGCAAATCGGCGAACCAATCACATAAATTCAGTTGTTCATGAGATGATGTATAATGATAAAAACGCCCCTCACTTCACATGGGTGTGATGTTTCTGAATGTTCAGCTAATATGACATGCCCAGAATAGGGATGCTAGGCTAGGGTTCATGTGGTTAAACATTATACCTGAAAAATGAGTAAACTAACTGTGCAGTCAGTGACACACAGAGCATGGATGGTCCATAGTATCTATTCACCTTGTCTTTATTGAAGGAGCCAGTCATCCTGTTTCTCAGTGAGCTG
>NC_136812.1:20178539-20186039 GCF_951216825.1 Electrona antarctica
TTACACCTCCCGCTAAGTCTTTGAAGTACTCAGAGTCTCTGAGAGAGGAGCTGAGATCCAGTAGGTCCTCCTCGCTACTGCACGCCACCACACCTGGGCAGTCGTAGTCACTGTCTATGGAACAGGTGTCCTGACAGCCAGCGAGAGAAGAGGGGAGAGGGAGGACAGATGGGAGCAGGAAAGGTATGGAGAGTTACAGGAAAAACGGGAAAGGCGAAAGCCCTTATCTCAAATAATTCATGGCATTGTTATCAATGAGTATTCAGGGTCGGGTCGGGACAAAGTGTTTTTTAAGGTCAACCACACCAATGCAACTCCTTGCAACTCAATGGTGTGGTTTACCTTAACAAAAACGTATATATATATATATATATATATATATGGTCATGAAGTGTGGGTCATAACCGAAAGAATAAGGATGCGAATACAAGCGGCCAAAATGAGTTTTCTTCGACGGGTGGCTGGCATCTCCCTTAGATTTCAAAAAGGGAAAAAAAACTTCCAAGGAAGTGACTGCACACTCCAGGGAACAGAGACGGACAACTTACTGCATCAACTTATTTATTAGCACCATTGTGCCATTGTGCTAATAAATAAGTTGTTGTCTATGCCTGCTAACTAGACTTGCACCTCTCACAGGTTTTTCGGGATGTGCAGGAGTCCCTTTTTTGTCTCATATAATATATTATTTTTAAACTAAAGCCTCAATTGAAAAAGGCATTCCAACTAAGAAGGGGAAAAGGAGGAGAAGGACTCTTAAAAGTGGATTACCTGGTCCTTATTATTGGTGCTGCCACAATTGATGTCCTCAGCAATGGAGACAGGGAACAGCAACGAGGAACAGATCGGCCTCGTCCCTGTCACATTGCCGTCATCAGGCTGGGCAGTGGATGGCTCACAGGATTCTGAAATGTAATAGACACAGGAAAAAATCCAATACATGAGTTGTAATGTACAGGCTTTAAAGTCCTCCTCTGGAAGCATATACTGCCTCATGTCATTGAGAAATTCTGGATCTTAGAATATTCGAATTATATCACTGCATCTCCAGTGGAAGAATGTAAAAGGGTGTTCTAGTCTTGCCACTGGAAAGATCTGCACAATAATAATCTGTATATAGTATATTGTCAAAGTAATGCCGCAACAACAACAAAAAATTCAGACCCGTCTACTCTGAACTAAGTGGTACTGTACTGTACTGTACTGTACTGTACTGTACTGTACTGTACTGTACTGTACTGTACTGTACTGTACTGTACTGTACTGTACTGTACTGTACTGTACTGTACTGTACTGTACTGTACACGCCCTCCTCCCTGCCATCTCTCTATGTGTGTGTGTGTGTGTGTGAGAGTGTGTCGGCAGCCTACGACACGTACACAGTTTGGTTGTAAGAGGCTTCCAACAACTTGGGATGCCAAAAAAAGCAGCCAAACGGCTCGCGAAATTCTGTGCAATCTCTTCCACTATCGGTAGCCGCCAAATATGTACAGCACCTTGTAAATATTTGTGTCCTTGTATTGTATCTCTTATGTGGACATAAATAAATGATTAAAATATCCATATGTGTGTGTGTGTGTGTGTGTGTGTGTGTGTGTGTGTGTGTGTGTGTGTGTGTGTGTGTGTGTGTGTGTGTGTGTGTGTGTGTGTGTGTGTGTGTGTGTGTGTGTGTGTGTGTGTGTGTCATAATGGCTGCTAAAAACTCAGCTTCCCATCATGCACCTGTGCACAGTGTGAAGCTCAACAGCACCACTTTGTCACCTGTTCGTACCCTAAAGAGACAGACAGACAGACAGACAGACAGACAGACAGACAGACAGACAGACAGACAGACAGACAGACAGACAGACAGTCAGACAGACAGACAGACAGACAGACAGACAGACATAGGGACCCTAAACATAGGGACACACATTGCTGTGCATTGGAGTTGCACTGCACCACTTTTGAGTGTACAAAAACACTGAGTGAGGGACTTCAACCTCCCAGTTTAGTTTCCTCTCCACCCACCTGTTCCAGTTTAAAAAGTGCAATTAATTGAGAGTTGAGAGACCATGCAGGCAGACTATTTTTGATGTTGACATTTCGTCTTGTCTGAGCCTGAGGAAATGTGAATGCAGAGGCAATTGACCTTTTGCAGACCGCGGCCAGCTTGCCATCAGAGTTTGGAAGCGCTCGTTTTCAGTAAAGCAACGTCCTGCTGCCTCCTGCATTATGTGCAAATTCAAAACAGGTGGTACAGTATGCATGGGCCGTTGAGTGATATGATATCCAACGAGCACTTCCAAACTCCAACACTTAAGAAACAAACACTTTGTAGATAGAAAGAGGATAATTCAAGCTTTTCGTACAGCTGCAATGTTGGTGAGTTTGACGTTGTTTAATACAATCAGATGGGACTGTTTGAATGTATGGGCTGTCAATGGGAAATTGCACCTAGTTACCACCCTGCCATTAACGTATATACTAGTATGCAATACCCGTTGGCATAGCACCCGTTTTATCCGTCTGTCTGTGTCCCTTTTGTGTCCATATATGGGGATCTCTCTAACTGTCTGTCTGTGCCTGAAGAGTGCAAACTGACTGGTTAAGCAATCAAATGGTAGGTGTGGGGTTTCCATGGCAATCAATTGGCTGAGGCAGAGCCTGGGAATTCTACGGCCTGATACACACATGCAGAACACATGTTCTATGTTCTGTCTGTGTTTGATGGCCGCCTCAATGCTTTTCCAATGGGAGTCACATGGGGCAGGAATCAGCAATCAAACACAAATGTTTGGTCAAAGCATGCGACTCCCATTGTAAAAGCATTGAGGCGGCCATCAAACACAGACAGAACACAGAACATGTGTTCTGTACGTGTGTATGAGGCCTACAAGTGAGGGGACTTAAGTGAGGGGCTCATTAGGTCCACTGGCAGAGCCTGACCAGAGCCTTTTGTGGCGGTTCTGGACAGCCGTGTATCTGACCAGCTCAAAGCTGGGCACTGCATTCTGTGTCGTGATGTGGAACGCGTGTGTCGAATTTGAAGTCGGTGGGGCGAACGGTTCTCGAGTTACATGGATTAGATGTACGTACCGTATGTACACATGTAGAGACATGGTGCATTTATTGTAAGATGGCAAGATGGCCGCAGTGAGCATATAATCAATGCACCCTTGGCTGGAGATTTGTACTTTTTTTTTTACCACAAGGGGCACCAATGAGCCACTGATGAGGATGTTTGTGTGTCAGATGCCACACACACACACACACACACACACACACACACACACACACACACACACACACACACACACACACACACACACACACACACACACACACACACACACACACACACACACACACACACTTGTGTAATAAATTCACAGCAACACCAAGGCCAGCCTCTTTGTGAAAGCTCCTCTACCTTTCCATTGCACAAATGATTTACATGATGCCACAAACTGCTGTGTCACCACTGGCAACCACTCCATGATCCTAGTCTCCATATCAGTGGCCAATCAGAGACCCAGCTTCTTATTCACTAAATTCTGCTTTCTTCAACCTGAGGAGTTCCTCATGACTGAATTGTGGCATATTCAGTCATGAGGAACTCCTCGTATTCAGTCATGAGGAACTCCTCAGGTGGCCGGCTGTAGAGCACCGAGTTCAGTTCACTTTTATTTTGGTCATAAAAACATTACATTACATGTATTCATTTCGCTGTGTTTTTTTTTTTTTTACAAAAGGGTTTAGGCTGAAGCCAATGGCTTATTGTGCCTATCCCAGGGGGGGAGTGGGGGGGACATAAAACTGACAGAGAAGTTGGTAACGATGGGAATTATTGCGACCTACAGTCGCATTTCCTATAAAAACCTGCATCTCCCGTTAGTCACGCGTCCATATATGGTCACGCCTCGTGACATCACACCTCCATATATGGTCATGCCTCGTGACCATGCCTCCATATATGGTCACGCCTCGTGGTCACGCCACCATATGACACACACACACACACACACACACACACACACGCACACACACACACATACACACACACACACACACACACACACACACACACACACACACACACACACACACACACACACACACACACACACACACACACACACAGGAGGGTGATCAGGTGTAAACTAATAAATGGCGAGGTCGCGCATCATTGTGGTGTCAAATGCATGCCCCACCCAGTTATGTATGTGTCCCTTTTATGCCCATATACGGAGTTCTTTGTCAGGCATGCCAAATGCTACTTAAAGTAAGAGTTGAAAACTAAACTCTTAGTTTTCAAAGTAAGAGTTGAAAACTAAACTCTTAAGGTCCCTGCACACAGAGCATGTTTATCTGATTTCTTGCTGCATTTCTCCATCGGTTTTCCGAAAAACGCGTTCAGTGTGCAACCACCTTTACTTTAAGTTGTAACTTTAACCCACCCATCTGTCTGTGTCCCTTTTATGCCCATATATGGAGATTTTTGTATGTGTCTCTCTTTGTCCCTTTATACCTATATGTAGTTCTGTTTCAGGCATGCCCAATTATGGAGTGTTGTGATGTCAGAACAGGCCAGCTCCATATATGGACCTTGGGCAGGGGCCCCCGTGTGTCGAATTTGAGGACGGTTAGTCCAGTAATAATGTAATTTGACCTCAAGCTAATTGCAAAAAAACCAAACTCAGCTGATTTTGCATCTTCAATATATCCTAAATAACACCACCATTGACATCCTATTGATGTCAGCACATTTGGGCAAGTTGCTATGGCCAAATTTAGCCCAATGAGTGTTTTTGTGCAAAACTAATGCTTGGAATGGATTCAGCATCATGAAAACCCCCTAGTTTGACATGTCACATGCTACTAAAGCATAAGGAAATTTAGAAAATATTGTATTATAATAGGATGTCAATGGTGGCCATACTGTACAGGCCATTTTCAAAACTTTCAACCCAGACAATTCCAGGCAACTTTATTTCTGTTATTCAGGATATATGGAAGATGCAAAATCAGCTGAGGTTGTTTTTTTTTGCAATTAGTTTGAGGTTGATCGTGTATTCTCCATAGATTTCCTGTACTATTAGGTGGGGCGAATGGTTCTCGAGTTACGTGCATTACAGACGTACACGCGTACAGACGTACGTACAGACAGAGACATGGTGCATTTATAGATAGATGATATAGCTGGTGAAGAGAAGAGCATATAATCTTTCCACATGTGTTGGTTTCATACCATGATGTTGGCTTGACCAACATCATGTGTGTCTGATGATATGTGAGGAGTCTATGAGGTATCATAAAGTCCTATAGTGCTTGGGTTTCAGCTACACGCCCATCTGAGTAAGGTAGGGCCACTGGGGCAGGTGAAAAAAGGAACAATTAATTCTGCCTTCTGTGTTTTCTCTCTGAGATTAGGCACTGGATGTCCCAACTTTATCTGCAGCTTAACGAAGCAAAATCAGAGATCCTTTTATTCGGCCCTCTGAATTCCACCCACTCCTTTCAATCAGAACTTGGCACCTTATCCTCCAATGTCATACATGCAGCACGTAACCTGGGCGTGGCCTTTGATTTGTCCTTCAACAACCAAGTAACAAGAGTTGTCCGATCTCGTTACTTACAGTTGATGAATTTTCCTAAATCAAGTCCTGTCAACTGCAGAGTGCAGACCCTGAAAAAGTAATCCATGGCCTTATCTCATCAAACTGAGATTACTGTATCTGATGGCAGCTTTGTGTCTCTCTGGACAATGTAGAAAGACTATACAGGCATAAGTTCGTATATTGTTTTATGCCGTTTTTGGATCCAGGCTGCTCTCGGGACCCTGATTCGGGTTCAAGATGTCTGCCAGTCTCTCTGCCATTCAGTGTGTGGACAGTGAGAGGACTCACTCAGGTAGTGTTATGTTATTCAGTGAGATGACAAGCAGAGCCCAGGACCACCGGGACCCCTCTTCCCAGGCCAGCTAGGCCACACTCTGAGCTCTGAGTTCCAGGTCTTCCTATAAACCAGTAGCATCCACTCCATTCCATCAGCCAGAGATGCTCTCAGATAAACACAGAGATGGACATAGATCTGTTTTCAATACTACTAAATCATGTTCTCAGGCCAAGACAGTGACAATGTCCCCAGCAGTGAGAGTTTGTTTGCATCCAAATCACTCAAATCACCTTCGCTATAGACACTGCTACTGCTACTGCTGCAGCGTGTTGCTGTCCCTGTAGCCTTTTATGGTTGGCCTCTCATATCTCTCAATACAGCACAGATGGATTAGTAGTGTGTGTACATTGAGTGTGTGCGTGTGCGTGCATGTGGCCTACCAGCTCCCCTATAGGGATCAGGATGTTGATCTGTTCTTTGTCAGTAGTTTTCACCTCACATTAGCACAACCCTACCCGACAGCATTGAAATAGTTATAATCTAAAATCACCAAATGACCCAAAATTACTTGAATTAGTTTGAGTTGATATAAGTATAAGCATAAAGCATATAAGCATGTATAGTCCTTAACATATTAACCATAACCTATTCAATAAATTTTTGTTTAAATAGCAGATCTAGCTGAGATGAAAATATATGAAAATGTTCACATACCGGTAATAATAACATGCCTTAAATAGGGATGCCAGGGTGAAAGTGGTGAAATGCTATTACCAATCTGGAAACGCCCAAAGCATGATATCATGGAGACAACTCAAATGCATGTGGTTCTGTGTTGGCCTGCTCACGTGTGATTGTGTCCATGTAACAATGTATGTTTGTTTGTTAAGGCGTTTAGTTTTTGTGTGTGTTTTGTAAGCGTGCATGCTTTTGTGTGTGCACGCATGTGGAATAGGTGTGTTTGCAGATGTTGTGTGTATTGGTAGGGGAGAGCTGGGCCACAGACGCTGTTTGATCTAAGCTCAGATCACACATCAAAACAACTGTCAACTCACAGAGCCTCTGCTCTGATCAGATATTCATTCGACTTGCGTTTCAAAGCACTGAGCAAACCACACACAGCCATGGAAGGAACATGGAAGCACCCTACTTCAATACATCCACATTATGCATTATATTCCCCCTATGACATCGATATATTTCAGTGATTCACGTTAGACAAGGGTCATCGAGAGAAGAATGAAAACCACAAATGGGAAGCTATTTAAAATTAATTTAATTAATAGGAGAAAAGAATAACTAAAACAGAAAGCTTTTTGTCATTTATCCACTTTGTCATTGAGAACTACACTGATCAAAAACCATTCACCTAGCAAGATACTGTACAGCAGTCATTTCTCTATTCATTAGACCCCCAAAGGTTGGGGTATTTTGAGGGGTCAAGACAACCAAAATACTGTAGAAATACTGTATAAAGTAGACAAAGAGAGACTGTCTGAGATTACTCACTGAAACAGCAATTTTAGGAAGCCTGAACTGGACCAGATGCGTCACAAAAACGCCAAGGACACTATGCGTCTATATTTGCATGAAAACTAAAAAAGAGTGAGAAATGGAGACAGT